>NC_073693.1:195883046-195958046 GCF_029784155.1 Uranotaenia lowii
GGCCGCGTACGCGGAAATAACTAGACAACCCGCTAAGATTTGTGCAAAAACGTAAGTTATTGAAGCGATTCACAAATACGTAACTCACTTTATCAGTGTAGGAAGTGGAATTGTGAATGCGGTTTCACGATCAATTAGTGAACGATATTTGTCGTTGGATTTTCTATTTGAATTTACCTCGTATGGCAACAGTTATCTAACCTTGTTTGGTGCTCGTACGCGAGCAACCCTAGGGCCTTTAAAAGTTTATTGCTTCAGTGTAAAGTAGGTCCTGATCTCGTAAGAGTCCAGAATCATGTGCTTCTATAAAATTTTATCTTAATTTCAAGCGAGAAAACTATCTACATATGTTAAATTTTTCACATTACTTTCTTGTGCTGAGTTATTTCTGGTTTTATCAATCCAAAATATTGGAATGGTTTTAACAGTTAACGTATACCAACCAATTTACAAAGCCTAAAAAGTAGCACCGAACCAATCGGTAACGAATTTTAAGGGAAGAATGCCACGATGTGG
Source organism: Uranotaenia lowii (assembly GCF_029784155.1). Taxonomy (NCBI): domain Eukaryota; kingdom Metazoa; phylum Arthropoda; class Insecta; order Diptera; family Culicidae; genus Uranotaenia; species Uranotaenia lowii. The sequence goes on from NC_073693.1 coordinate 195,883,563, forward strand.
TAAATTCCTGGCAAAAAAGGTAATGAATTTTGAATAGGGCGAATGCGCCAAATGTAAACAAATGAAGTTATCAGCTGGGTGAAACGTACGTTCGGAGACCTATATTTTGATTGTGCAACGTTAACTAAAGGATATTTGGTTTTAGAGAAATAAAGAAAACAAATTAATTTTTTTGCTGGGAGCTTATGGAGCTGTCAAACTTTGAACGCGTTTTTCTCAAAACAGTGATGTTGGCGCATTCGCCGTATTCAAAATTCGATTCCGAAATGGTTACATTATCCCATACAAACTTGTACATTTTTGAGTGATTTCTGGGAGTTGACAAGATGAGATGAATTGTTATTGTAAATATGTCAGGGGAAAAATTAGTTTTTTAGAATTCAATTGAAGAGAAATCAACTTAACAGGACACTTTTAAAAATGCGTAATCATATTATGAGTATAAACGAATGTGGTAAGGAACATTCTTCAAATGGGTTCTCAAAAAAGTTATTGACTTCAAGTTAGCTCGTAAATGCCTGTGTAGCGTACTGGTCTCGAAGGACTCAATCGTTTCACCTGAACCGATTCGTTATGCTTCCTCTCGATCTTATACATAGGTTGAAACACGCAAGGTTGATTAACGGAGAGATCATTGTTACGATATGTAATTTATTTAATCGTCAGAACGATCGCAAGGACGCTCCTGGCATCTGATTAAGGTGAACATAATTGAAAATAATTTGCCACTACCATTACATTGATTATATCCATATTCTTTAATTTCACTACAGGAATGTGAAGTAAAGGAACAACAGGAGTTGGAGGATTCATTTTGTATTCTTTGTATGGGAAATTACTCTTGTATGAGGAAGTTTTCGACTACCGCATGTTTATGATAAAAAAAAATAAAAAAAAGAGTATTCACTCTAAAACATTTTTTTTGTAAATATAGGTTCCTTTACTGATTCCAAGAGGAACATCCAAAAGTGTTGTCTAAATATGGCCGTTCACAAGGATTGGTTAAAAAACGTAGAAATATGACTCAAATCACTTGCATTGTAGACATTTGTTCCGAAAAAAACAAGAGAATCAACTTCTCCGAGGCCCAAAAAATTTTTGTACTTAATTCTTTACCTTCTGCTATCTATTGAACACATTGTGGACCAAATAGAGTTATCTCGTTTTTCGCTTGGTGCGAATGTACTACATACAGAAGCAGCTAGACAAATTCTCAATGGAATTCATTTTGGGGCAAGGGTTTTATACTATTTTTTCAGCTGGTCAATAAAGAATGTATTTGTCTTCCGGTCTCGATTTTATCATGGATTCTTCCAGGCGCTCGCACAAAATGTAGATTCTATAATCAGAAATCACATTACTGTTTATCCGCAAAAAAATTTACCCGGGAATTATTTTGAAACTATAGGGTGTCCTATTATGTTTACGCACGATCTTGTGCAACCTTGCTCATTTCGGATGACGTTTGAACAGCTGATTTCTGCTGGATCTTGTTGCTTACAGTTTTACTTGAAAATTTGTGTATCGTGAGCACCAGTTTTCATAATTTTCCTTAAAATGAGAAGCATTTCCCCGGAAAAACATAAAAATATCGTGCACAAATGAAGTACTTTCCCCAGCATTTCGCTGAGTCAGTGGGTCAGTGGGCGAAAAAGGAAGAAGCTTTGGAGCGGTCTGAAATTCGATTCGGAAGTATGGAAAGGAAAGCATCTTTGTGGACAAAACAATCTGAACGGAACCGGGTACGGTGCACAATACTTTCGATCGGAAAGTCATGCGTGCTTCAGAATGGGGGTAGGCTTAGGACATATAGTTAAGAAGCAGTAGAAACCCAAGCCGAATCAAAAACAAGCTAGTTCATTTATGATCAATTGCTGTGTTTGAAATCGGTGTGCGTTATCACGCCGACGAAACCTATTGCCAAGTTTGATTAAGGGGGGGGTGGTTAGCTCAGTCAGCTATCTGGTCAGATTTTCAATTTGACGATGAGAGGTTCAATTCCTCACCCCCCTAACAAAAAGTTAGCCACAAGTTAAGTTAACTTAAAGAATAAAGGTCTTCGGACAAAACTACAAGAATAAGAATGTCTCCGGACGATAAACAAGAAATTGTAAACTCTTATGAGTAAAAACAGAATTAGATGAAAGATTCGGCCAAGAAAATAGACAATTGTCAACTCCCTCGGAGTATAAACACAAGAACACAATCGGGCCTCGCCCATAATAACCACGAAGAAAAAAAATCATGCTCATGATAATGATATCGAATGACAAAATTTAGTTTAAAATCGGAGAAATCAGAAGAAGATAGGGCACATAGCCAAATGGACTACAAATAATAGCTACCGATAAAGTAGACTCGAATTCTAAAAATAGATTGATCAACAAACAATATCAGAATACAATACCATTGTAATATAGAACACATACAGGGCCAAGTTGGACCATATTGGTCTTAGGCATAAGTCGTGTAATATATATGCGCAATCAAATAATAAAAAAAAGTTTGATTACAAAACGCTTCCGGGTGACCAGTATTACACTATTCGGGATAGCAAAAGTATTGACGAGACAGAGACATTAATTTTTACCGAAAAATTCGGTAAAGTAAGTATGGCATGCTTTCCGAGCCGTTCGTGACCCCTGACACATTGAATACAGCTATCTGAGAGGGACTCCTCATGATCACCCAGTAAGGAAATAGCAGGCTATATGCGCCTATTAAGCAGAATACTGATCTCCTTAAGTTTTTGAGAAATCGATTTTCTGTTGTCTAAAATGCCGAACCGTGCGGGCTAAATGCGCCTATTTATGTTTAAGGTAAAACTTATGTTTTTCTAGCAATATTTCTGTATTATTTAATTGAAAACTAGTAGACCCGGTAAACTTCGTTTTACCCGTTACTTAATAAATCGTTGGAAAATTTTTACGGTTCTTTAACTTCTGCGTGCTAGTGAATCAGTTTTCATGAAAATCGTCTTCAAGTTGTTCGAGTTTTGTCCCGTTCCTATTTAGTTGATTTTGTATAGGAGCCCCCTTTCCATAAAAAGCAATAATCTCTAAACTATTATACAAACCATCTCTGGCCCGAAAAACCCTCGGATACCAAATTTTACTTCATTCCGACCGTTTATACGTGATGGTATTACAAACAAAACGCCTCCATTTGTATATATAAGATGCTAGAAAATGATAACTTTCATACGACAAAACTTTATGAAAATCTTTGTCTTTTACAAAATTATAGAAAAAAGCAAAAGTTATGGGGGCAGTTCATTTATAAAAAAAAAACTATCAAATCTGATTGAGACCTCCAATTCTTTCTTAAGAATTCTCCGCCGCCGCCTTTGGCCTAGAGGATGGCATTAAAGTCATCTAAGCCAACAATCATGAGATCGATTCCCGGTCACGGCTTACATAGTACACATTCTGTGGGTTGGAGGTTTTAGCATTTGTAAGATGCTAGCCATCATATCCTCAAAAAATGTACGCTTAGTGTAAAGTTAAAGGAATCTCTTCGAGGAAACGTTAAGTTTCATTGAGATCCTATAGATATCTGTTTGTTTTCGTTGAGATGATTAGATTCGAAGTTTTATTGATAAAAATCATACACAAAACACTTACTTATTCCACTTTTAAAGCCTTATGGATCCTTCATAAAAGCATAAAACTGTTTTACTTTTAAAGTTCATTTCAATAAGAAACAAAAACCTCCCAAGTTTTTTTTTTGTTTTTAGCTTCTTTACGTATAATTTTTAGATGTCAAAATATTACATCAAAAAATATCAAAACTTTGTATGAATTTTGATTTTTTTTAAGTTTGTAAATTCATAAAATTCTCTCTTGTCTTACGTTCAAAGCGTATCAGCCTCAAAATGCATTGATTTGATATGTTGTCTTGTCAGCCATTTCGTCAAACGCATTTAACCCGCCAGGCGCATTTAGGAACACTTTCCCCTAAGTCTCTAATCAAATCAATTCAGCCAAGGGACAGACTCTCAGGGTTGTTAGCGAACCGGGAAAACCAGAAATACCGGGAAAATCTTCGTATCACCGGCAAAGCGGAAAAATCCGGTAATTTCGGCACATCACCTGGAAAATTGTCATGTCATGTTTATGAATTTTTATGAAAAAATATTTTTTTTTAATTTTTTTTATCTTGATTTTTGTTGAATAATTTACGTGTTTTGACAAAATTTGACTTGGATTTTCCGGCCCGGATACGTGCTGAAAAACTTCTGGCAACCTCAATCTACCTAATGAAACTTTTTTTGTTTATTTGTAAACAAACTAAGTTTAAAGCGCCGATGTGGTCTAACGGATAGGCTGGCGCGAGTCTGGTATTGGTACGCCAGGCGTACTGGGTTCGATTCCCGGTATCGGCAAGAAAAACTTTTGGGTTCGAATCCTATAAGCGGCCGACAGGTAAGATGTGTTTCATTCTATAACTGACTATATATATAGGACGTTTCGGCTTCTCAGTCATGTATTTTTGAACAAAAATTAGAAACAGCACATTTTCTCAGTGTCCTACGTTTCGGCCATGATCTTGGCCATCATCAGGGATATCTATAAGTTTATTTCATTGAAAACATTTTGTTTAACATATTTGAAGTAACAAAATTTTAAAAAAAGTTCGACTTACAGAGAGTGTACTGTTTGTCAATTGGTAGAATCCTTGCTATTGTATTGTTGTTGTTTTTCCTTTTTTCCTTCCGATCTGTTTAATTTAATTTAGTGAACAATATTAATTTACCTGAATTTAGTGTATGGCACGAAAAGATGTACATACCAGTGTAAATTGAGTAATTAATCACTTTTGAGAAATGTTATGGTTGTTTTTAACTTGTCTGTCTTCTAGCTATCACTTCTTGTACGATGTTTTATCTGTGGTTACAATTATTGGAGATGGATTCTGATGTGTGGTTATCATTTGTGTTGATGTGTAAGTGAGATGCGTTTGTTTATGCTATGGTTGAATGTGGTTTGTTGTTGATCATACTTGTTTTGTGAAGTTTTCTCCCTCTCTGAATTTTCGTATTTGATAGTAGTCCCGCGTAGATAACACTAACACCCTGGACATCTTTGCGTGAATTTACTGCGTGTGGTTCTGTGACTATATGAAAACATTCCAGCATGTCCAATGTGTGGGGATTATGTGTCCGATCTACAATGTTTACATTTTTCAGGTCAAATCGGTGCTTGAAAGTAATACAGTGTTTAAGGAGAGCAGTTTTCTCTCCTAGCTGTATTACTTCCTGATCTGTGTATTCGTGGCCAACTCGAAGTAGCTTCTCTAGGGTGTTTATGTTCGATTTGTGTCCATACATACGTTGCGTGATGCTGTTAGTGGTCTTTCCCACGTATCTTCCTGGGCATGTTTCGCATGGGATCGAATATATACAATTTTGGATCTGTGATTTGCTTATGGGGTCCTTCATTTTAGTGAAAAAATTATTGACGGTATGGGTGTTTCTGTTGGCTATTTTGATGGCTGGATATTGGGTTTGTAGGGCCTTGCTTATCTGTTGGCTTAGACCTGGTATGTGTGGTAGCGAGAAATACGTGATTGGTTTTTCGATGATTGGTGGTTGAGGAATTGGCGGTGGTGATGGAGGTGCAACAGGAGGTGGTGATGGTGGCGGAGATATGGCTGGTGGATTCTCTTCGGGTTTCTGTTGTTTGTTTTGATATGTTTTTTCGTTCTGTGTTGTACGGCGAAATAGACGGCTTATGAGTTTTGGAGGATAGTTGTTGCGTTTGAGATGATCGGTGATTATTTGTTGTTGTTTTCGTGTTTCCATTCTGCTGCTGAGTTTTGTCACTCTTTGTATGAAATTGGATGCGACGTTTATTTTTTGGTGCATACTATGGAACGACAGAAAGTTTAGCATTCTACCTGAAGAGATAGGTTTGCAGTACCATTCGGTGTCCAGTGTGTTGTTCTGATTTCGAATGACTGTCATATCTAGGAACGGGAGACGGCCATCGGTTTCTTCTTCTGCGGTGAATTGTAGATGTTCATCATAGCTGTTGAATATTTCTAGTGTTGACTGGATTTTATCTTCTGGGAGAATAAGAAATAGGTCGTCCACATATTTTTTGAGAATGATGACAGGAAAATCTAATTTGTTGATAGATGTTTCGAGAAGTGTGTTCAGTACGATATCCGCTAATATGGGTGATAGGGCACTACCCATAGCTGTGCCAAATTTTTGTTGATATATTTTAGTCCGGAACATAAAGTAGCTGGAGCTGGTTAGGAATTCGATTATTTCAATAAAAAGGTCCAAGTTGATGTCTGTTACCTTTTTTATGATGTCCCAGTTTTCTATTATATCCCTTATTACTAGGTTTATCGGTACGTTTGTGAAAAGAGATACTACATCAAATGAAACCATTTTATGCCCAGGGGGTATGGTTAGCTCCCTTATTTCCATACTGAAGGTGTAGGAATTCGTGATGTTGTATTTCCCAACTATCGCTGATTGTAGTATTCGACCAATATATTTGGATAGATTGTAAGTTGGACTGGTTATCGTTGGTACGACTGGTCTCAGTGGGAGGTTTGCTTTGTGGGCCTTTGGTTGACCGTATATGCGGGGGCATATTGATGTTGTTCGTTTTATAAAGTTGAGTGTTTTTTTGTCAATTAGTTTCAGATTGAATAAACGTTTTGCGAAATCATTGTTTTTTGTTTCGATGATGTTTGTAGGATCTCTTTCTAATATTTTATAGGTATTTTGATCACTTAATAGTTGTAGCATTTTTTGGTCATATTTTTCTTTTTCCATTATAACTGTTTTATTTCCTTTGTCGGACTGTAGGATACATATGTCCGGATTTTCTTTAAGAAACTTTTTTGTGGTTGTTTGAGCTTTCTCGCAGAATGTTGTTATTGGATCTCTTTTCGGTTGATGTTCATTCAGATGGATGTAGTTTTGTATGTGATTTACTATTGTACATCTCGTTTGGTTTTGTATATCTTTTTGTGGGTGAGTTTGTATGATATTTTCGATTTCAGCAAGAAAGTGAAACATTGGTAACTGGGAGTTATCTGTGAAAGGTAGTGCGAATTTTGGACCGAGGCTCAGTATTGTTAGGGTTTCTAGCGGGATTGTTTTAGAAGTGGCATTAAGGATGGCTTTATCGTTGGCTGTTAGATTGTTGTCCTGGTTTTTAACAGTTTCTTTGAGGATTTTCGTTAATTTATTGACTGTGGTTGATTTTCTCTTTGCAAAGGTTTTTTTGTAAGATTTTTCCTGAGTTTCAAAGTATTCTGTAGCTAGAGTTGTGCCCATAATTGATTCGATTTTGTGTTTTAGGAGGTCCAACTGTTTAATACTTTGATTGATGTTGTACCATGCTTGTTTGATTTCAATGTTCAAAATGCTCTTGCGAAGTCTGTTTGTAGCTCGTTGTAGTTTATTCATATATGGACTTCTTTCTTCTAGCAAACCGAAAACACATTTCAGAGTATGTACTATGTGATTCGGGAAAACTCCTTTGCGTCTGCAGGCTGTGAGAAAGTTTTTTCTATTTGTCATACTGGCTAGTCTGATCAACTGGTCGGAATAGTTTTTTAATAATTTTACGGAGTATTCTCCAAACTGTTGGTTAATATTCTGAAAATATCCTGTGTTGTGTGCCATGGTCTTATTAAATATATGATTTTTTTGACTGGTGAATGTAGTCTATATATAGAAGCCGAAACGTCCTATATATAGACTACATTCACCAGTCAAAAAAATCATATATTTAATAAGACCATGGCACACAACACAGGATATTTTCAGAATATTAACCAACAGTTTGGAGAATACTCCGTAAAATTATTAAAAAACTATTCCGACCAGTTGATCAGACTAGCCAGTATGACAAATAGAAAAAACTTTCTCACAGCCTGCAGACGCAAAGGAGTTTTCCCGAATCACATAGTACATACTCTGAAATGTGTTTTCGGTTTGCTAGAAGAAAGAAGTCCATATATGAATAAACTACAACGAGCTACAAACAGACTTCGCAAGAGCATTTTGAACATTGAAATCAAACAAGCATGGTACAACATCAATCAAAGTATTAAACAGTTGGACCTCCTAAAACACAAAATCGAATCAATTATGGGCACAACTCTAGCTACAGAATACTTTGAAACTCAGGAAAAATCTTACAAAAAAACCTTTGCAAAGAGAAAATCAACCACAGTCAATAAATTAACGAAAATCCTCAAAGAAACTGTTAAAAACCAGGACAACAATCTAACAGCCAACGATAAAGCCATCCTTAATGCCACTTCTAAAACAATCCCGCTAGAAACCCTAACAATACTGAGCCTCGGTCCAAAATTCGCACTACCTTTCACAGATAACTCCCAGTTACCAATGTTTCACTTTCTTGCTGAAATCGAAAATATCATACAAACTCACCCACAAAAAGATATACAAAACCAAACGAGATGTACAATAGTAAATCACATACAAAACTACATCCATCTGAATGAACATCAACCGAAAAGAGATCCAATAACAACATTCTGCGAGAAAGCTCAAACAACCACAAAAAAGTTTCTTAAAGAAAATCCGGACATATGTATCCTACAGTCCGACAAAGGAAATAAAACAGTTATAATGGAAAAAGAAAAATATGACCAAAAAATGCTACAACTATTAAGTGATCAAAATACCTATAAAATATTAGAAAGAGATCCTACAAACATCATCGAAACAAAAAACAATGATTTCGCAAAACGTTTATTCAATCTGAAACTAATTGACAAAAAAACACTCAACTTTATAAAACGAACAACATCAATATGCCCCCGCATATACGGTCAACCAAAGGCCCACAAAGCAAACCTCCCACTGAGACCAGTCGTACCAACGATAACCAGTCCAACTTACAATCTATCCAAATATATTGGTCGAATACTACAATCAGCGATAGTTGGGAAATACAACATCACGAATTCCTACACCTTCAGTATGGAAATAAGGGAGCTAACCATACCCCCTGGGCATAAAATGGTTTCATTTGATGTAGTATCTCTTTTCACAAACGTACCGATAAACCTAGTAATAAGGGATATAATAGAAAACTGGGACATCATAAAAAAGGTAACAGACATCAACTTGGACCTTTTTATTGAAATAATCGAATTCCTAACCAGCTCCAGCTACTTTATGTTCCGGACTAAAATATATCAACAAAAATTTGGCACAGCTATGGGTAGTGCCCTATCACCCATATTAGCGGATATCGTACTGAACACACTTCTCGAAACATCTATCAACAAATTAGATTTTCCTGTCATCATTCTCAAAAAATATGTGGACGACCTATTTCTTATTCTCCCAGAAGATAAAATCCAGTCAACACTAGAAATATTCAACAGCTATGATGAACATCTACAATTCACCGCAGAAGAAGAAACCGATGGCCGTCTCCCGTTCCTAGATATGACAGTCATTCGAAATCAGAACAACACACTGGACACCGAATGGTACTGCAAACCTATCTCTTCAGGTAGAATGCTAAACTTTCTGTCGTTCCATAGTATGCACCAAAAAATAAACGTCGCATCCAATTTCATACAAAGAGTGACAAAACTCAGCAGCAGAATGGAAACACGAAAACAACAACAAATAATCACCGATCATCTCAAACGCAACAACTATCCTCCAAAACTCATAAGCCGTCTATTTCGCCGTACAACACAGAACGAAAAAACATATCAAAACAAACAACAGAAACCCGAAGAGAATCCACCAGCCATATCTCCGCCACCATCACCACCTCCTGTTGCACCTCCATCACCACCGCCAATTCCTCAACCACCAATCATCGAAAAACCAATCACGTATTTCTCGCTACCACACATACCAGGTCTAAGCCAACAGATAAGCAAGGCCCTACAAACCCAATATCCAGCCATCAAAATAGCCAACAGAAACACCCATACCGTCAATAATTTTTTCACTAAAATGAAGGACCCCATAAGCAAATCACAGATCCAAAATTGTATATATTCGATCCCATGCGAAACATGCCCAGGAAGATACGTGGGAAAGACCACTAACAGCATCACGCAACGTATGTATGGACACAAATCGAACATAAACACCCTAGAGAAGCTACTTCGAGTTGGCCACGAATACACAGATCAGGAAGTAATACAGCTAGGAGAGAAAACTGCTCTCCTTAAACACTGTATTACTTTCAAGCACCGATTTGACCTGAAAAATGTAAACATTGTAGATCGGACACATAATCCCCACACATTGGACATGCTGGAATGTTTTCATATAGTCACAGAACCACACGCAGTAAATTCACGCAAAGATGTCCAGGGTGTTAGTGTTATCTACGCGGGACTACTATCAAATACGAAAATTCAGAGAGGGAGAAAACTTCACAAAACAAGTATGATCAACAACAAACCACATTCAACCATAGCATAAACAAACGCATCTCACTTACACATCAACACAAATGATAACCACACATCAGAATCCATCTCCAATAATTGTAACCACAGATAAAACATCGTACAAGAAGTGATAGCTAGAAGACAGACAAGTTAAAAACAACCATAACATTTCTCAAAAGTGATTAATTACTCAATTTACACTGGTATGTACATCTTTTCGTGCCATACACTAAATTCAGGTAAATTAATATTGTTCACTAAATTAAATTAAACAGATCGGAAGGAAAAAAGGAAAAACAACAACAATACAATAGCAAGGATTCTACCAATTGACAAACAGTACACTCTCTGTAAGTCGAACTTTTTTTAAAATTTTGTTACTTCAAATATGTTAAACAAAATGTTTTCAATGAAATAAACTTATAGATATCCCTGATGATGGCCAAGATCATGGCCGAAACGTAGGACACTGAGAAAATGTGCTGTTTCTAATTTTTGTTCAAAAATACATGACTGAGAAGCCGAAACGTCCTATATATAGACTACATTCACCAGTCAAAAAAATCATATATTTAACTGACTATATAATTGGAATGTTCAATCAGTTGCCAGCTGGCCAGGTATATACACGGCTGCCGGAATACCTGTAAGTAAACTAGCCCACCTGATTGATTCGTTCTTCCAAAATATACCTACATCAACACAATACATTCACTACATAACAGTTCAAACGAAGCCATGGGGTCCGGGTATGGTGCACGCGCTGCATTGGAGATTTGCCGAACTTAATAATCTAAGAATGCATGTGAGCACATACTTAGGCAGAAACTGCGGTGAATCCGTGCACCCATGGTGGATAATCAACATACATACATACATTAGTAAACAAACTAAGTTTAAACCGCTTTTTAATTCATTGCGGACCAAATATGAGATATCTCGTTTTTTCGCTCTCCGCAAGTGTGTTACACTTAAAAGCATAAATATTTTCTAAATACTTTCATGCAATCTGATAATTTTGAGTTTTGTAAGACCAATTTCCATTCAAGTTATACAAGTTTGATGTTATACAACTATACATTTTTTTCTATAATTCTGTACAAATTCTAGAAAAACTGATAGTTTCACAGTGGATCTAAAAACCACAAAACCATTAAAATTTCAAGATCAAGTTAACCGGACTATTTTTTTTTTTTGCAAAACTGTTGAAATTTTGGAGCAAAAAATTAATAGATGCCAATTTTGTTAGATTTGTTCCAAACATGTATGAAAATCTATCAATTTGATGCGAATGGCAACGTGTTAAAAGGCGTCAAAATATTGATGATTCATACCAGTTAGCATGAAAAATCGTTGGAATCTTAGGGCTGAACATTGTTTTTTTTTTGTATGATTTAACATCCAAAAACGAGTATAATAAATTATGGGAAAACCATCATTTTTAACCTGGAAAAATCAGGAGAAAACCGCGAACAGCTTCGGAATTTCAAAGTGAAAAATCGCGGGCAACCCTGGACTCTTCTCTGGCTTGAAAATATTCAATCATTCCTGGCAAACGGAAAAATTTGTTACTATCCCATGGAAAAATGGTCAGTTATGGATCATGTCATGACAGAAATATTCAAATAATGTGAATGTAAACTCCATTCATATTCACGTGATGTTATTTAAATTGAAATTTGGAATCCAAATGGTAGCTTTGAAATGCATCTAGAAACTCAACTTGGCTAATAAAAGTTGACTGAAGTTGACTAAAAATGCACTGGTGTTCTTTTTCATGACTCATTTGAATCATCATGTCATGACCGAAATATCGGACCTCTCAATGATCAATGACATAATGGTAAACTCTTTTTCACCATAACAATCGTTAATAGCATGCTTTCATTTCGAAAAAAATTGTGCAAAATATTTCCTACTTCGAAAAGTCATATCATCAACTGGAGAGATCGTTTCGGCTCCATATTGATGTTTGGGTTTTCAAAGTTTGTCTATATTTTGTAGTGGTGACACTTGGAGGCGATCGAGTCAAAGCATTTATCAAACGCTTAAGCTGTGAGCGGGATTTGAAAAATGATAAAATTGATTGATTAAATAATAATGTCAAAATAATTTGATTATTCTAAAAAAAAACTCAACTCAAGTGAAATTTGCAGTAAAAAAGCAAACCAGATTTTTTATTAGTTAATTCTTAATCATAATTTAAAATCTGGGGGAACAAAAGTAGAAAATGAAAATAACTTTAAAATAGAAAAACTTAAACATCTGAAAATAGAAACCATGCTTATTCTTGTAGCTTTGTTATATTTCTCTTGATTATAGAAGTCCTTGTGCGCTATAAATATCTTCAGAGAACTGCGCAAGATAACCACAGTTTTTTTTCTTAATGTTGCATCAACATTGAAAAAAAGATCTTATTTCACTATACGTTGAACATATTACAGCATCCATAGCTGTAAACCAGGCATGTCAAACTAGGGGGTTGCGGGCCGCATGCGGCCCGCGTAGCTCCATCTTAAACTGTCACAAAAAAAACACCACTGATTTTTTTTTAAATATAACTGCAAAAACTAAAGTTAAATGTAACGTTTTCAACTTAATGCAATTAAAGTTCCAACATGTGCTAAAACCAGTTTCAGATACTATAAGTTTTATCCGTTCCCGTGGCTGGAAGCATCGCCAATTTTCGACATTTTTGGAAGACATTAGACATGAATTCGATTGTTCGATACTACACAGAAGTACGCTGGCTTTCCTGCTACGAGAGGAAATAATATTATTTTCGGAAATGAAAGGTGTACCTGTTGAACATTTTCAAGTAGACGACTGGGTTCAGGATTTGGCATTTGCCGTTGATCTCACTGGCCAGCTGCAAGATTTGAACCTAAACCTTCTAGGATAAGAAAAAAATATCATAGCTGCTTGTGCTTTCATAGCTAGCTGTGCTTTCAAGCGAAGTTACGGTTATGGATCAACCAAATTTCCAAAGAAAACCTTGTGCACTTCTCTAAGTGTCAAGAACTGAAAAGATCAAATGAGGCTGCATCATTTAGGCTGAACACCTAAACGAGTTTGACATGCCTGCTCTAAACTAAAAAAAAATACTTTGCTTAAGCCCCACAAAAATATAGTTTTATTCTAGACATGTGTATGGATCCACATGTTGGTAGTTGGTGATGCCACGCTTTAAAGCTTAAGCAAATCCTTCGAATTTTTAAAAGACGCAAAATATCATACGATTCTGCGCGCAATGAAAAAAGGCTGACAAACATCGATTCTCGGGCCCCGTAGGTTGGTGAATTATCAAATAAGAAAGAATCCACATAATCGGATGGGCATCGACCTTTTTTCCGTGCCAACGAATATGTTTGTATGTGTAGGTAACTACAGTATTGATGAAATATAAAATTCATGGTGAAACTCCATTTCCCACATGCAGGTTAGAAATTTATATTTAATTTTGTATTCCGCATTGTGAGTCGGAACAACAAATTCATATCTTATGAAAATTTTGATGAGTAAGTACCAGTTTACTTTAGTACCATAAACCGCCTGTTATTTTCGCGCTTCATTCACACGAAACGCTGGAATGGTGGCAATGAACTTGCCCAGCTGTGAGATGTTTTTGTTTTCGTTCTACTTTTGTGTATTTTCTCCAGAGCTGTAAAAGAGGTTTTGAACTCTGAGTTGTTTTGAGCACCTGTAGTGCTATTGAACGGGTAGATTCTGGTGGCAACAGGATTTAAAATTTTTCTGAAATCATTATTCTTGATGTTCTTCATTCCAGTATTAAATATATCAGGCAGTACCCGCTTATCTTATTCCGATGATCCTGATAATCGTTTGCTGACTCTGATGATTTCTGGAATCTTCTTCAAAATTGTTACCATATCAGTCGTGAACGGACTGATGAGCAGCATTGCACCAGACTCTCTAATTGGTGGCTTCGGTGCGACTGGAAGCATCTTTTGCTTCCACACCAGCATATTTGTTGATAGCATGCTTGCTTATCGCTCCACGAAAGCTCCACACGCCGTCATCGTCAAGTCCAGGGTCAATGTCCTGATGCAAAGAGTTCTTGGCGCACACTTCAGTTTGCTAACAGTAAAATCGACTCGGCCACATCGCCCATCCGTATGGGTTTATTTATTGACGTAGAATGTAGGTACACAGAACGTTTTACGAGAGAATTCCAGAGACGGGAAGGCGCGTCGGTGTGTATTATGTAATTTCGTCGTCATGCGATCATCGCGATCATCGCCGCAAGTTGAGTTGAGTGGTGTATTTGTTTGTTTGCGTTTTTCCTGCGGGCTTTCCAACTTGACTGTGGGAAGGTTTGTATGCTGGACAATGAGCGGCCACGTCCATCCTTTCCATTCGATACAATCTAAGCTCCACGATGTGGTTCTGGCTCGAGCTTTCGTTTGCAAACCCTTCGAGAACACCAGCAAAACTTCTGCCAAATGGAAGTGAAGAAGGAATTCGTTAGAACAGACTTACGATTGCATTCCTTGGGAAGCCATGAGGCATGACAAGGAGAAAGAACAAGTTATAAGTCCGCCAGATGAGAGCCTGCAATTATTAAGTCAATAGTTTTATAACATAACAAGATACTGACATGACTCCGCATCTAGGATAAATACAGTTGCTTTCACGGTTTTCTTTGATGACGAAATATTCTGTAGAGTAAAGGAGAGTATATTTTTCAACTTAGTTAGAACATGATTGTAGTATGATTAATCCATGGTCAGTATATTCAAAGCTTTACGATGTTCTCTACGATTGATAATTCAGTTTAACCCTCTGAACAGAATCAGAAAGAAGAATTAAAAAACTTCACCCTCCTTCAATTTATTCTTTCCACAAAGCATCCTTCTACAGACAGTGAGTTTCCAATTGAGATACAAAGATAATCAATTATAATATTCAAGTGCGATCTAAAAATTATTTTCAAATTTTTTTTTAAATCTTAAAGACTCTTTATTATTTGCTCCACAAGTTCGTTATTCGATGTGGAGAAATGAATCCAACTGTGTAATTAAAAATTTCAGGGAAAAGATTAGACGAAAAATGATGTTGATATACTGGTCGAGTGTCGGCCCCAGAGAGGCGCAAGATGTGGGTTCAAGTCCTACCGGGAGCCACGGCAATTTTATTTTCGCATGTTTTTTAACATCAATTTTCATCTAATCCTTCGCAGAAATTTCAAATTACACAGTTGGATTCATTTCTCCACCAAAAAGATTCGCTGACTGAATATTTGTTAAAAAAAATTATTCATGTAAGAATTTCTGTATTATTTATATGGACTCACCTATGTGGGGAGAGGTCGTACTGGGTTCAATTTCCGGTATCGGCAAGAAAACATTTGGGTTCAAATCCCATAAGTGGCCGACAGGTAAGATGTGTTTTGTCTTATAACTGACTATATAATAAGAATGTTTAATCAGTTGCCAGCTGGACGGGATATATGCGAGTGCGGAATACCTGTTGTAGATTTATAACACTGAAAATATGATGAATCTTATACGGTTGCGAAACTAATTGTCTCGTTCTCCAAAAAAGACTCACACATACACAAACACATTCATTACATGACATTTCACACGAAGCCTGGTGTCGGGTATGTGGAGGTTGCATTGAAGATTAGCCGAACTCATGATCTAAAGAATGCAATTCAGCGCATACGTTGGCGAAACTGCGATGAATCCGTGCACCCATGGAAGATTATCTACATACATATGTACATTAGGGTGTCCCAAAATTGCATTACTTCTGGGAATCTGGGGGTTCACCCTCCAAATGGTAGATTAGGATGTGCAGAACAAACTTTTGTATGAGGCCGACTAAAAAAAATCATGTTTAAAGGTTCCACAAGCGCGATCTTTAAAAAAAGTCCACTTTGAAAAGAATTGATTTTAAATAAATTCCGGATCCAAAAATTTTCATAAATTTTATATGTTTTATATTTTTAAAATTTTGTTTGAGTTAAATACTACACGTGAAAAATGAAAAATGAACCAAATTTGTATCAAAATGTAAAACAAGCAAGCAATTTTTTTGGTCCAAAAATTTTGAATTCAAATGACCAAAATGTGTACCAAGCGTGATATATTTTTGATATCAATGCCATCAAAAGATGCGGATTTTTGTGCACTTAAACTTTGCTGAACAAAACATGTTGTTTGTATCATTGTGTTGAGAGCTATTCACGGTTTAATCCTCAGTAAAAATCACAATTTAGGATATTTTTTATTTAATTTATCAAATTTGTCTTAATAAATACCTACTTTAAAATCAAAATACTAGCAAAAAAAAGGCTTTGATGGTTTAAGGGAGTCATCAGAAGGCCATATTTCTTATTTGAGTGGAATCGGACAACAGGAAAGGGTTGCACTGAATCTCAAGTGTGAAAGGAATTCTGAGACATAGTGTTCTAAAGAAGCATAAAAAACTGGTTTTTCATCATACATCTTTTTCTTTACCAATCGATTGCTTGATTATGTA
The DNA here is from genome assembly GCF_029784155.1 of Uranotaenia lowii. Lineage (NCBI taxonomy): Eukaryota > Metazoa > Arthropoda > Insecta > Diptera > Culicidae > Uranotaenia > Uranotaenia lowii. The sequence goes on from NC_073693.1 coordinate 195,900,495, forward strand.
GATTTTATTGAAATTTCAATTAAGACTAACATTTCACCTAAAGACTGCAACTCGATTAGACTTAAAACAAAAAAGTTATGGCTGTTCAAAGATTGTACTTTCGTGGCAAATTGTCGTTTAACACACAATGAGTACATTTTACTCATACCGTTTTACAGGAAAATTTGTAACCAAAATACAATCCTTGAACAGCCATAACTTTTTTGTTTTAAGTCCAATCGAGTTGCAGTCTTCAGGTGAAATGTTAGTCTTAATTGAAATTTCAATAAAATCTACATAATCAAGCAATCGATTGCCAAAGAAAAAAATGTATGATGAAAAACCAGTTTTTTATGCTTCTTTAGAACACTATGTCTCAGAATTCCTTTCACACTTGAGATTCAGTGCAACCCTTTCCTGTTGTCCGATTCCGCTCAAATAAGAAATATGGCCTTCTGATGACTCCCTTGAACCATCAAAGCCTTTTTTGCTAGTATTTTGATTTTAAAGTAGGTATTTATTATGACAATTTGATAAATTAAATTAATAAATATCCTAAATTGTGATTTTTTTTAAGCATTAAACCGAGAATAGCACACGATGATACAAACAACATGTTTTGTTCAGCAAAGTTTAGGTGCACAAAAATCCGCATCTTTTGATGGCATTGGTATCAAAAATATTTTACGCTTGGTACACATTTTGGTCAGTTGAATTCAAAATTTTTGGACCAAAAATTTTTTTTTCTTGGAAATAGCTTGCTTGTTTTACATTTTGATTCAAATTTGGTTCATTTTTCATTTTTTACGTGTAGTATTTAACTCGAACAAAATTTAAAAAATATAAAATATATAAATTTCATGAAAATTTTTGGACCCAGAATTTATTTAAAATCATATCTTTTGAAAGTGGTCTTTTTTCAAAGATCGCGCTTGCGGAACCTCCAAACATAATTTATTTCAGTCGGCCCATACAAAAGTTTGTTCCGCACATCCTAATCTACCATTTGGAGTTTGAGCCCCCAGATTCCCAGAAGTTATGCAATTTTGGGACACCCTAATGTACATGCAGGAATGAATCACACAATTTGACAGATGAATTTTTTACTTCTATTTCTATGAAAAAAGTTTCTCGGTGAAAACATCGACTGAAAATTTTGAAATTTATCAACAATTCGGCATAGTGTATTTCACCTTCTTCAGGGTTGTATCCCAGCTTTTCTCGGTCCTATTTTCTTAATTGTCCACATCAGCGTGAATTTTAAAACTGCTTTCGGTAGTAACAAAGTGTCAAGACCAGAGCCGGATTAAGCCATCGAGGGGCCCGGGGCAATTTTTCATGGGGGGCCCCTATAATTCGATTTTTTTTCAAATGCTATTCAGAAAATACAAAAGCTTTTAAACGTGTAAAAAAACTGGGGATGAGTTCAGTGCACTATCTCCAAATAGCCATGTTGTCTGCGTAGAAAATAGTTTCTGGTATCTTCAAATAAAAATTGTTAATCAATCACGTGCAAAAATTGCGGAAGAGTTTAGAAATTTCTTAGAAATGAAAACTTTAATTTAAGCTGCAAAATGCTAAAATTTAATTCTCATTTTTTTAAACCCTTATCACCAACTAAAATTCTCTAATTTTAAGAAATGACCGGATGGATATTCTAAATGATTTTCATATCATCATTGATCGTTTGGTTCGTGCTAATTCGAGAAATATTTACCTAGTGCCAATAAGGAAGTACCTATCTTGAAGATTTGAAACATAGAAAACAAAATTAGAAAAAAATAATCAATACTGATGTTATGAAATCGCTTTGGTACATCTTTGTACCTGAAAATAATCACATTTTCGTAGGTGATGGAAAGAATTAAAGAAACATAAGCTATCAAAGAACTAAAAAACATAAGCCGTAAATATCATGAATTTTTCGAAAAAGATACAACGGCTCACCGGCAGGACTCGAACTTGCAATCTCCACAGGTTCGAGTCCTGCCGGTGAGCCGTTGTATCTTTTTCGAAAAATTCATGATATTTACGGCTTATGTTCTTTAGTTCTTTGATAGCTTATGTTTCTTTAATTTTTTCCATCACCTACGAAAATGAGAAAAAAATAAACAAAATAACTAAATCCATACTCCATAGAGATACAGATATAAAAGTTTAGGAATTCAAAACATTAAATCACGTTATATTCAGAACCAAAATTCAGTGTCCCAAATCTTATTCATAATTTCAAATCAAGTTTCGAGAAACAAAATATGAATTAAATTAAAAAAAAAAAGAGATACAAGAGATTTCATAGAAAAAAGCACGAATTATGCCCGGATTTATTCACATTATTTTCCAAAACAAACATAAAAAATCATATTGTTTTATGTTGTTCTGAAACGGATTTTTTTGAGCAAGTTTTATAAAATTAATAATGAAAAGTTTTATTGAAAGCTTAAAATACGATTTAGAAATTCAAGTTTTTTTCTCGATTTGTGTTGAGTATTTCCTGGTATTTGATCAATTTCGCCCAGATATTGCCCGGATTTTTGGTCGACATTTTGGTATCAAATGCTCGGATTTTGCCAGGTTGTTAGCTAAAATAGCCTGGTTTTGTCCGGCCCGGGTACGCGCTGAAAAAATTCTGGCAGCCCTACTCTAAACAAAGATCCTGAATTTTCAAAATTCAGAAAAATGATGAAACTGAACTTCAGTAACTGAAGAAACAACACTAGATTTGAAAATCCCAATGAATTAAATCTGGAAAAATATAATAGAAAAATTCATATTAAGAAATTCACTCAATGATACAAGTAACTCAACTATCAGATCGTTTTTATGATAAATTGTGAATGATCATTTGGAAAATGAAATGCTGAAATAAGGATATTCACTTCAGTAGATGATAAAATTTTGGTTAAATCAATTGAAAATGTTCCAGTACAAATTTCAAGTCTAAGACAGAAATTGGTATGGAAAATTAATAAAGAAACCCTGTACTGTCGATTTGTACAATTTAAGGGGGGGGTAGGGTCTAACACTTTCGAAAAATCGATTTTTTTTTTATTTTCTTATTGTAAAACATTTCAAGAATGTTGTGTCAAATTTTCAAGTCAATTGAAGCAAATCTGTAGAAGTTATAGTCCTTTATCTCCTCCTATCTAATACTGCGAGAAAGCAAGAGCAGAAACTTCAAACGCGTTTTTCTCAAAAGCACATTTTTAAAGTCCGTGGACATCGTCATTTTAAAACTACTTATCCGATTCTTTTCAAATTTGGAACATATTTTCTACATATAAAATACCAGACCTCAACGTTTTTTTTTTTTGTTTTTTTTACTTTGGGGAGATTTTACAGGTGAAAAATGGCGGATTTTTAAGTGAAAAATCGTAGTTTTCACTTCAAACAGTCACAAAAATTTCATAAAATTTTTTTTAAGTTAAATAAAAACGTTGGGGTCCAGAAAAACATCTATTAAAAATATTTTGCTCTGATTTTTTGACTTCAGATGATTCTGTGCTGAGATACAGTGTCCACCGCAAATCCTGTTTTCTAAAAGGCATCCTCGAAAGTGCTCCGTCACCGGCTCATTTTTCAATATATTTCTACGAAAAAATTACTAAATGTTCTTTTAACAATGCTTTGTATAATGCAAAAAATTTGAATACATTTGATTGAACGATAGCTCTAGAAAAAAATCGTGAAAATAGTGTTTTTTTATACCCGTTAGACCCTACCCCCCCCTTAAGCAACTACAGTTTTTTTTAAGATTTTACTTTCAAAAATAGGGAGCGAAAAGGGTTTGGAATTTATAAACTAATGAAAATTTCAATAATAATGATTGAAAGGTGATTAAAGTTATTATAATACGCGGTATTAACCCATATACTGTCCGGGTAAAATTCTGAATTGTTTATCATAAAGCGAAATTAGCTGCTATTTAAGTGCAGTAAACCATAACTCGGAAACTTAACGCAACAACAAACATTATTTTTATGTAAGACGTTTGAATGTAATGAAAATGAGGAGATGTTTTTTTTTTATTTTACCTGTTCTGTACAGAATATCAGAACTGTTATGTTTCGATAAAAAAATGAAAATTTGAGGTGTTTTGCTACATATTCTTCTTAATTTTTTTTTTCGAATTCTGTTTTGTCCAGAAGATTTTGATATTCTCAGCTCGCTAAATATGGGAGAACTCCTTCACTGCTTGCTGCTGGGCCCCCTTAACTTTTTAAGACAAAAACTAATCTAGATATGTTTTCACGTGGGCCCTTTAGTTTTTATATTTCAAGTTTTCATTCCGGTTTTCTAGTTTTGATTTCTTTTCATGGATTTGTAGTTGTATGATTTAAGTAATGTTAAAACTTTTTTTCCCTCGGGGGGGGGGGGGGCCCTGAGCCGGGGGGCCCGGGGCAATTGCCCCCTTTGCCCCCCCTTTAATCCGGCCTTGGTCAAGACTCTAAACTAAGTCGATTTGGGGTCATTTCTGAATTTCTCAAACCCCCTAAAATGCTTCGTAATGGTTCAAAACTCATCCATGATCTGCCCCGCTATTTCTTAAACGATGCTGTAACTCTCTGGCACTCCCAGTAAGCATTATTTTAATAAGTCTTTGTAATTATTAACCTTCCCAAAAGTCTGGAAAACTCTGCGAACATTTACCTTGTAGAGAATCACCGTGGATTTTCCATAATGAATTACTTGGCCAATGAGCACAGTCTCATCTCTTATCATTGAGGAATGTCAGCACGGTTCAGATATCAACTTAGCCAAACCTGATGGATTACGCTCCCTTCGTTAGCAGTTCATTGGTAAATAAGATGCAAGTGGATGCAATCTATGTGGACCTCTCAAAGGCTTTCGATCGGCTACCCCATAAGCCCGTGATTGATAAATTGGACGAAATGGGATTCCTAACTTGGCTGGTAAAATTGCTTGAGTCATAAATTCAATGCAGTTCTGCTTTCGTCAGACAAGGTCACATCAAATCTCGAAACATAATGGTTCCATCCGGAGTTCCTCAAGGAAGCCATCTAGGTCCTCATTTGTTCAATCTTTTCATGAACGACCTTTGTGAACTTATCGATTCCGAATTAGTTACACTACGAGGAACATTTGGCTGTAACGGTGGCAAAAACAAAAACAGTCCAGAGATTTTTAGTCAGGATTACCAATGGATTCAGCGACACTATAACTCTCAAAGCTTCATATTGCTCGAAAGTTAGCTGTGGACAGTACAGCTTTGCTATGACAGCTTTTTCCTTACCGAACAAACTGTCTCGGTTTTACTTGCAACTCGGTTTGCTGCTGTACCCAGTGATGCCAACTATTTTTCAAAAATGTCTGGAAGATTAAAACAAAATCTGGAAAAGTCTGGATGGCGAACTTTTGACATTTTTTTTGTCGCCAGATTGCAACATTGCAGTTTATGGAATAACACTCATGATTTTTGTTTCCTTGTTGGGTTCCTACCACTGCGACCAGATGTTAGATCTTTCGTGGTTTGTCCCCTGTTTAATGTGGCTAATCAAGATAGATCACTCTGATTGATTTCAACAGTGTCACTTTCTTGTTGTTTAGCATTTTCCCAATCTGGAAGAACTACGCGAATGAAGTTGGCAACCTTCTTGGAACTTATAGAATATATTTCGGAAGGATCCAATACACCTTTTCCGAGTAGTTTTGTTCTTTTTGATGTAAGACAAGGGCAGTCACACAGAAGATGCTCAGATGATTCCTTCTCAGCCCTGCAAAATCGGCATACGTCAGAATGACTCTTGCGCTTGCCTATTAGTTTTAAATGATAAAGACATTCACAGTGTCCTGTTATTAGTCCTGTAAATGTTTTTAGGTCTTTTTTAGATAATACTAGAATCTTTTTCGATTTGTAAACATTTGGAACAATCAAACGCTTTGATTGTCTTGCTCCTCAAATGTTCTTCCAGTTTGTTTCAACCATTCGTTTTTCAATATTTTTGAATTCCATTTTTAGAAAGCAGCGAGAGACGCCGCAGAAGGATTCAGGACCTTAAAGCGGTGTTGAGGAGCCCTGTCTAGCTAGCATGTCAGCTTTTTCATTACCCTCAACTCTACAGTGTCCTGGTACCCAATATAAAGTTACTGAATTATTTTGAGCAAGTTTTTCAAATGCCTCAATACATTCCCAAACTAATTTTTAAGAACACCCATGATAATCATCTCTTTTTTTTTTTTTAAATATGTCTTTATTTGTATCAAATCATGATTACACTTATATTACATTATTGCATTAAACTAGGTGTTCAGCTCAATAATGAACTGTTCATAGCCCTATAAGTAACTAGATTATAAAAATTTATTTATAAGATTTAAATTTGCTGAGCGCAATCAAGTTTTTAATGTAGGAGAACATCCTGTAATAGCAAAAATATTTTATACTTAAAACTAAACACTATCTTAAAATTAAACTAAACATAAAGAGAACGAATCTCTGCGATGGAAGACTGCATCGATTTGCCTCTGAAGTTGGAGATGATTTTGTTGGCCATCTCTTCGATAGATTCAATGCCTGCAATCCGATGAAGATCTTCGGTGCTGTGCCAAGGTGGAAGCCGCAAAATCATTTTCAGAACTTTGTTCTGAATCCTCTGGATGGCTTTCTTCCTCGTCGCGCAGCAGCTAGACCAAATCGGAACTGCATACATTATCGCTGGTCGGAAAACTTGTTTGTAGATGAGCATCTTATTTCGCAGACACAACCGGGATTTCCTGTTGATGAGAGAATAAAGAGATTTAGTGTATTTATTACATTTAGATTGAATATCTTCAATGTGATTTTTAAAAGTAAGATTCCGATCAAGTGTAAGTCCCAAGTACTTCACGTGATCAGACCATTCTAATGAAACCCCATTAAAAGTTATGGAATGATTTCCATTAGGTTTTAAAAAATTTGCTCTTGGCTTATGGGGAAATAAAATAAGTTGAGTTTTGGAAGCGTTAGGAGAAATTTTCCACATTTTCAAGTAATTCAAAAAGGAATTTAAATTTTGTTGCAATCTACTGCGTACCACCCGTAAATTACGACCTTTTGCTGAAAGCAAAGTATCATCAGCAAATAATCTTCTACCTTTTCCTTCTGGTACATCAGGAAGATCAGAAGTAAAAATATTGTATAAAATTGGCCCAAGTATACTGCCTTGAGGGACACCAGCTCTAATGGGTGTCCTTTCAGAGCATGAATTTTGATAGCTTACTTGTAAGGTTCGGCTAGTCAAATAATTTTGAATAATTTTGGTGAGATATACAGGAAAATCAAATCGAGCTAATTTAGCTACTAAACCTTTGTGCCAAACACTGTCAAAAGCTTTTTCAATATCAAGAAGAGCAACACCAGTTGAATAACCTTCAGATTTGCTAGCGTTAATCATATTAGTTACACTCAAAAGTTGATGTGTAGTAGAATGTCCATGACGAAAACCAAATTGTTCATCAGGGAAAATGGAATTCTGATTAATGTGAATCATCATTCTATTCAAAATAACTCTCTCAAATAGTTTACTTAAAGATGGAAGCAAACTAATTGGTCGATAACTTGAAGGCTCTGAAGCACTTTTTCCAGGTTTCAAAATTGGAGTTACTTTGGCATTTTTCCATTTATTGGGAAAATAGGCCAAGTGAAAACATTTGTTGAAAATTTTAACTAAAAAATTTAAAGTGCTTTCAGGCAACTTTTTAAGAAGAATATAGAAAATCCCATCTTCCCCTGGAGCTTTCATATTTTTAAATTTTTTGAAAATCAATTTAAGTTCATCAATATTTGTCTCACAAGAACTTTCAAACATATTTTGCTTAGAAAGAATATCATCAAATTCTAGGGAAATTTGAGCATCAATTGGACTTACAACGTTTAAATTAAAATCATGAGCAGACTCAAATTGTTGGGCTAATTTTTGAGCCTTTTCTGAATTAGTTAAAAGAAGTTTATCCCCATCTTTCAAAGTAGGAATTGGCTTCTGGGGCTTTTTTAGAATTTTAGTTAATTTCCAAAATGGCTTTGAGTAGGGTTTTATGTCCTCTACTGCTTTAGCAAAATTTTCATTACGAATGAAATTTAAACGACGTTTGATCTCTTTTTGAAGGTCGCAATAAATTAATTTCAAATAAGGATCTCTAGTACGTTGATATTGGCGTCGACGAATGTTTTTCAGTCGTATCAAAAACTGAAGATCATCATCAATTAAAGGTTGATTGAATTTATGTTTAACTTTAGGTATTGAAGCGGCTTTAGCATTGACTATTGAAGTTGTCAAATTTTCTACAGCCAAATCAATATCTTCTATTGAATTCAGTGGAACGTTTACATCTAAATTACGTTCAATAAAATTCATATATCGCTCCCAGTTAGCCTTTTGAAAGTTAAAAGTTGATTTTAAAGGGTTTTCAATGGGACTTTGGGATAAAGAGAAAGTTACTGGAAGGTGGTCTGAATCGAGGTCCGCATGAGTAACTAATTGACTACAATGCTCGCCTAAATCCGTTAGAACCAAATCAATTGTGGAGGGATTTCTAATTGAAGAAAAACAAGTATGCCCATTAGGATATTCAACAGTATAATAACCTGCAGAGCAGTCATTAAACAAAATATTCCCATTTGAATTTGATGAAATATTATTCCAAGATCGGTGTTTTGCATTAAAGTCACCAATAATAAAAAATTTAGATTTATTTCTGGTGAGTTTTTGTAAATCTCCCTTCAAAAAATTTTTCTGTTCACCGCTACATTGAAAAGGCAAATATGCGGCAACAATTATAATTTTCCCCATAGAAGTTTCTAATTCAATTCCAATTGTTTCTAAGACTTTTGTATTGAAAGAAGGAAGAAGTCTAAATTTGAGACGACTATTGATGACAATAGCTACACCCCCACCTTGTCGATCAAGTCGATCATTTCATAAAATTTTAAAGAAAGCATTGCTTTTCAAGTTATTGTCTGGCTTTAAAAAAGTTTCAGTGATGGCAGCAATATGTATGTTTTGAGTTTTCAAAAATAAAAAGAACTCGTCTTGGTTAGCCAGCAAAGATCTAGCGTTCCAATTCATAATATTTAAACATCTATTTGGATCCATGAGGGAATCGTAAAGTCATAATAATTTTGTTAGCATAATTAAAAGAAGTTTGGAAAGCTTCAAACATTGAATTTGCTTTCAACATAAGTTGCATCATTTCCATTAAATTTTGATGCAAAAATTTTAATTTTTCCTCAGTAATCTCACCCAAATCAACAAAATTGTTAGAATCAGAAGAGGAAGGAGAAGAAAAAGTATTTGAATTTCGGGGATTTTCCCAAGCCTTCGCATGAACGTTGAGACTTGGTTTTTTCCCATTTTTATTAGTTAAACCTGAAGAGGGCAACCCATTTTCAACCACCTCTGAGAACGATAAACAACGAGTCTGGGGCGCAGAATCAGCCCAGGTAACATTAAAATCACTTCGGGTATTACCCAGCCGTGATTCTAATGTAGACCGAGGCTGAATGCGAACAGGCAGGTTGTTTGCCGGCCCGACGTGTGAAGACGAAAAAGAGGAAGGAGGAGAAGAAACCTTTCTGGAAACTTTGGGATATTTCCTAGAAGCAATAATTTTTGCCCTGATGGGACAGTCTAGCGAATTCGAGGAATGATTACCTGCGCAATTTGCACACTTAAAAAATTCTGTTTTTGGCTTATCACCACCAAAAAGGCATTTAGATTTTTCATGATCGAATGAGCCGCAAAACATGCATCTGGCATTCATTCTACAATTTTTAGTGCCATGACAAAAAGCTTGACAACGACGACATTGCGTAATATTTTGAAGAAAATTGGTAGAAGATTTACGAAAAGGTTCGAATTTGACTCGACAATGAAACATAAGACGAGCCTTTTCAAGAATTTGCAAATTATTAACCTGATCCTTTTTAAAATGGATCAAATAAAGTTCAGGAGCAAAACCAACATTACTGATATTATTCGTGTTGGTTCTTTTCCTCATTTGAATTACTTGAATTGGAGAAAAACCTAACAAAGAATTTAATTCAGCTGTGATCTCATCCGTTGTCTGATCGCCAGTGAGACCACGAAGTACAACTTTAAATGGACGATCACTTCTAGTGTCGTACGTAAAAAATTGGTGTTTTTTATTATTCAAATAATTTAAAACCTTTTGAAAATCATTAAAAGATTCCGCCAATATACGAGCAGTTCCCCTTCGACCGATCTGAAAAGAAATCTTCACATCCTTGACGGAAGTGACGATTTCTTTTCGAAAGGCATTGAAGTCAGGAATCGTGACCGTTATTGGTGGAATCTTTTCGTTTTTAAGAGTATAAGAAGAAGAAGGTTTCTTAGTACTCTTATCAGAATTAAATATGAATATTTCCTCATCACCGATGTTATGAAGGACATCGAATGAATTGGAAATTTCAACTTTTTTGGCAGATGGCCCTGGATTAGGTTCAGCAATCCGTTTTCTTCCGGCCCTTGAGCCGGCCGAAGACTTCCCCATGCTGGAAAGAAAAGAGAAAATATAAATAAAAGAAAATGAAAATAATTTTAGCACTGAAAAGTGCTGATTGAAATACAGGTAAGGAAAAAATAAATAATGTAAAATGTTCCTGCAGGTACACAGCAACGATACGATGCTCCGGCGTACGTGTTGACGGCTCAACGGTACAGATGGAAGTGGGATGATAATCATCTCAATATTGTGGTGGTTTCGGCGGTACTACGTTGTATGCTTAACTTCCTGTATGCTTAACTGTTTTGTCAAAAAACTCATGTCGAAACTCAAAAGTCTGGAAATGTCTGGAAGAAATGACAAAAGTCTGGAAGTCTGGAAACCTTAAAAAAGGTCTGGAAAAAGTCCAATAAATCTGGAAGATCCAGACAAAATCTGGAAGGTTAACATCACTGGCTGTACCTTCGGTAACGAACCAAAACGCTTCGGCAACATCGCACGCGCAAAAACAACCAACTCAACTGACATCACTGCTGGTGCCTAGCGAGGTATTGCATGACTAGGAAATTTTACTCCGTTAGGCACCAGCAGTGATGTCAGTTTAATTGATAGTTTTTCTATGCCAAAAGACATAGGTAATCCTATTCAACAGCTAATAACTTTGTGCCTAAAGTCTGGTTTTCATTTCCCGTAAAAATGAACGTGAAAAGTCTTATTTCGTCAATAACTCAACAACGCGACTAAATTAGATTTTTTAACATGGTGGAATAGATGGAGAATTGTTGAAAGATAGAAATCCAACTAATCATGTCGTTCAAAACCTTCTAGAACTGTTTTTATTTCGAATCCTTCGGATTTTTCCTCAGAATTTTCATCAAACCGGGGGAATGAGAATAAAAACAACTCTAGGAGGTTTTAAACAACAAGACCCCAGGATTTGAAAAAATCAAAAATGGCCTTAAATCGGCTCAGTCTCCAGTGTCACTGTGCTTCGAATACTGGATGTAAATATGTTGGTTTCCTTGTTATCTTGTTTGTTTTTGCTTGTTTTTTTATTGTGTGTGTCCCTTTTTTTGTGTGAATGTCCCTTTTTAATCCTAAGTGGAGAACGATTATCCAAACAAACGTTACAGAATGCTCAAAGCGATTAGTAGTAGATTAAATAAAATAGGTTCTGAAATTCAGAATCTGAATTATATAACAGCCCGGAATAAAGAGCGGTAACTTATATTTATTCCTCTCTCGTATTCCATTCCTACAAATTTTGCTCAAAATCATAAAGATGTCATACAGTAAAGTTCATGAGCCTAGCATCCTCCAAACGTCCGTTTTCTGTGCGCCATTCCGGGGACCGGTTTAAGAATTTATACCTGCCCGATGCATGGCATTTGATTCTACCGGCCGATACCGCACCGTCGTCCGTCGTCGTGGGCCAACCAAAATCATTCAAGAATTTCAAATTCAATATCAACCAGATTATTTTTGCAGAAAACCAGGTCGTACTGCTGAATGTCGTTGACACTGATCGGCCGTGCAAATGAATCAGAACGCGTGAGTCCGTTCTCTTGCCAGCTAATTATTATGCAATATGCCAGTTTTCTGCCATAACAAATGTGCTGTTGCAGCATCTTGCCGCTCATTGCAGTGGGTGTTCACACAGTCCTGAAAAGGGAAAAAATGATGGAGCATTCAATGACTCTGGCATTGTCGATTCTTCCGCGTCTCCGCATACTTCCGAGGCTTTCGAAAACTGATCTGACACATTATTGTGGTGCGAGCTTTTCCAACCGGAAATCAAAAAGTTGACATACGATTTGCACATATATGAATTAAAAAAAAGTTTGTTAATGAGAATTTTATTCATTCAGATTAAAATATAGTTCTTTTATTGGCAACCCAAAATATGATTGGATTAATGATTAGGGATTTTCATAACATTTCATAAGGGCAAAACAAATCAAGTTAACGGTTATTCTGGATGCACGCGGTTGCACTTTACTTAGTAAACGCGATTTCATCTTAAAACCACTCAAAGCTTTAAATTATTGATAAAATTCAATTGGGCAAAACTTTCTGTTGATGCATTTCCGTTGCAACGTGAAGTTACGCCTATTCAAAATGGGGTTAATTTTCTATTCGTGTAGGGCCAATAGTCCTACTTGCCGCTGGTAGTGTTCGTGATATTATGCTGGTTGTTTCACCAAGCCTTTTCACTTTTGGGACAATCAACCTAAAAAACGACCATGTGTGTCGACCGGCTGCCCATTTTTTTGTACTGAGAGTTTTGAGGTTAAGTGTCCCGTCTCATCTGTACGCGCTTAGCAAGTGTGTGTAAGAAAAGTCAAAAACAACTCTATAGGCGTAACTGAGTTGACCGTGTGTGACAAAACTGCCTAGGTATTTAGTTTTTTTTCGTGAAGGACCAAAAGACGTAGCTTCAAAACCAACACAAAAACGGCCGATCAATTGGGCGAATTTTGCAGGCGTAACAGGATTCGAAAACAAAAAAGGGCTAAACTCGAAAATATCTAAAATTTAGTTAAAAAGGTTAAACTTCTTGATAACCAACGAACAATAACTGAATATAATCTATATATATAAAAATGAATTTCTGTCTGTCTGTCTGTCTGTCTGTCTGTCTGTCTGTCTGTTCCCTATAGACTCGGAAACTACTGAACCGATTTGCGTGAAACTTGGCAGGTGGGGGTATTGGAGGTAGGGGAAGGTTCCTATTATGGTTTGAGAACTCTCCCTCTCTCATGAAGGGAGGGAGTGGCCTCCCAAACAAAAGACAATTTTTTGCATAACTCGAGAACCCATCAAGCAAATGGTACCAAATTTAGCATGGGGTGGTGTTTGGGAAAGGGGAATATTTCTATGAATATTAGGTACCCCTCCTTCCTCTCAGTGGGCTGATAGGAAGAGGAGAGGGGGGCTACCTTACAATTTTTCATATATCTCAAAAACTAATCAAGATATTGGAACCAAATTTGGCATGGGAAGGTATTTGGATACGTAAAATATTTCAATGATTGCGACCCCTCCCTATTTCCAGTAGAAAGGGGGAGGGGGCCTTTTTTATATTTTTTTACATAACTCAAAAACTAATAAAGCAAATAGAACCAAATTTGGCATGGGAGGGTATTTGGATTCGAAAACTATTTCTATGATTATTTGAGACCCCTCCCTCTTTTCTGTATGAAGATGTAAAGGGGGGAGGGGCCTCTTTTATAATTTTTTACATAACTCAGAAACTAATTAAGCGAATGGAACCAAATTTGGCATGGGTAGGTATTTGGGAACGTGACATGTTCTAATGATTGTTTGAGACCCCTTCCATCTTCCAGCGGGGAGAGGGAAGAAGGGAGGGAGGAGTTTCATTCAATTTTTACTGCATAACTCAAGAACTACAACAGGAAACGGAACCAAATTTGGCATGGAACGATATTTGGGTACGAGAAATGCTTCTTTTACATGGAAGAATATTTGGTATCCCTCACTCGTCAAGTGCTCTGGATGTTTTTGGATTCAGTCGGCAGTCGGTTCTGTGTGTTTCGAGTCGGTGGGATTGTCGCTGTGCTAACTCTTCCTGCTGTGCGGTAGAAGACGTTTGCACTAGCCCCGGGGTACCTTATAGATTTATTTGAATGGAAAATAAACTTCCAAAACTTCTGTATATATTTTTGTAGCGTTTAAATAGCTGTAGGAAGTTGACGCTTTGAAGGGAAACTAGGCTATTGATACTAAAACTGTCGCCTTTGTTTTTGATTATAAATATTGTAAATAAATGGCTGTTTTATCTTTTTTTAAATTACCAGCACAAGGGGAAGAGACAATTAACCTGACTAACTAAAAAAGAACTTGAAAATATCATTTTTGTCCAATTAGCCCCCAGTTAAGAATAAGCAGGAACACGGTATTGAAATTTGTTAACCTTCTTTAATACTCTCTAACAGTTCGAATATATCACTTGAAATCACATTCCACAAACTTAAAAAACAATCCATTGGCCAATTGATAAAAAAATCTCGATTTAAGAATCAGCTTTCGTAATTCATAAACCGCAAATATACATGCATTGGAGCATTGGGGAGCAGGATAGTATTGAAATATGTTAACATTACTCCTTTCTAACTGTTTGAATTAAAAAAAAGTCCACTTCCGAGTTATCTAAAGAAAAAAAAATATTTAAAATGGTTCATAGGAAAATAATAAAAGGTCATTGTTGACCGGAATCCATATTAGCTTGTTTTCTGTTACGCGTCTGAATGTTCCCGTGATCTGTTTCGGTCTGTCCAGAAATTCGTGTGCAAAACGCACAAAACATGCATTAGTATTGGTGTAAGTATGTTCAACGGACGACCTGGTTGAAATCGATCGAAGTCAATTGGAAAGAGACAGATTACCAACTGTCAAAATCCATTTCTACTTGTTTCGACCTATTTCAACCTGTTTCGACCAACTTCCATTGAACACACATAATGTGAACTTTCCATCCAAGTAAATAATGCTGTTTGCAAAAGTTTTTCATTTAGTAGGTATGTGTTTCATGCTACATTTGATTTGACATAAAATTTTGCTTGAAGCTTTTTCCAACTTAGCTAACTTTTTACAATGAATATAACAGTAACCATTCGCATTTTGATCTTCTATATGTAATATAACTTTATCAGTTACAAATGTCTGTGGGTACAAGATTGTATGAAGATATCTCATTTACCTATGTCAAATCGGAATAACCTATAACCACTCAATGAAAATTTTTAGAAACCACAAATCCTATCTATGGAGATTAAGGGAGAATCCAAAGTTATGACGATTCTTCATGCTTAAGACTAAATTTGGTAAAAATTCAGATTTTTAGAATCTTTCCTTCATACTTTTTCGATTTCGAAAAAAAACTAAATGTTTACAAAACATATATAATAAATAAGGAAAAAAAGGAAATTTTGAAGCGCGTTTTCTATCTTTCATTGCTGCACTTATACGATACCCCTTTTGCATTCTGCATTGTATTGAACTTTATTTTACCGGAATTGCTGATTTATTTAATTCTTCACAGAGCAACCATTCTTGATGAATGAAAACCAGTAAACAGTTCTGCTCACATAAACTATCTAAATCTATAAGTGGCGGAGAAAGTGAAACCGAGACTCTGTCAAATCATGAGGGCGCTCAAGAATCTGTTTCCTTACCAGCCTCCGTTCGTTGTTGGCTATTTAGTAGTGGCGTGGAACTTAACCGACTTCGAACATCCAGACGAACAGTCTGAGCCACTTGACCTCCCGCTTAATTGAGTTCAAACGTGACAAACACACCACAGAATCAAGCAAGACTTCGATGTGGTGCATATAACTTACGTGTGGATGCATTTGTCCGGGCGCGACTTCCGCGATGCATTTCTCAAACATCAAGTCGGTTTGGTGTCTACCTACTCCCGATGTTTGAATGCGTATGAACCGAACTTCTCAGCTTTCTGGCGGCTGCGGCAGGTCAAACTTATCAAACAGAGCCGATTCAGTTCATGCGGGCTGTTCTCGATTGGCATGTGTTAGGTTGTTAGTCGGTTTGGTATAACTGTTGTCTTTAACAGAGTGCGGCTCTTGACATCAATTTATCTAGATTGATGTCAGATTGCCGCTCAAATGGTGAGAATGATGACATTCTCTGTAACTTGCTCCCTTTTGCGAACTTCGACTGCTGGATTGAGCTCACTCCGTTTGCGGATAATATCGGTTATGTTTATCTGATTGAGTGGATTAAGGACTCGTTTCAGAACAAGCAGCAACGTTTTTATGTTCGAGGAGTTTATTCCAGATCGTGACCTCAATAATAATGAGAAAATTGCCGTGGAAATTTTATCGTCGATACTCGAGATGTAACAGATTTTATGCAATTCACTGCTGAAATGTGAGCATTTCGACAATGAAAAAAGTATCGAAAAGTGCTACTTTACAATATTGTTTTTTTTTTTCGTGCAAGAAAACAGTCCACGGCCTACATGATCAGAAATGTTCATTCATTGGCATGGTTTTCCACGTGCGATTTTTTTTTTTATTAAAATGCGCTTCTTGGAGATTGGTTAGTGGATTTTCAAGAAAAATTTAAAATTTGCATAAAATTTGGTATGCAACTCGTTGCAATACTAGATTGACTTGTGTATAAAGATACAGTTATTAACAACATCTTTATCAGTTGTTATATAACCACAAAATGAAGAAAAAAAAAACCAAAAATTTTAATTGTATAGGTTTTTTGGTTTTTTATGCGCTAAACCAGTATTCTAAACAGTATTCTAAGTAGTGTTCACGAAAGGAAGTGGATACCTGTTTTCATGGTAAATTTTAAGTTTATAAAAAAAAATAAAAAAATAGGTAGAAATATCGTAAGAAAGTTTACATTTCAACAGATGTATTTATAATGCTATTTAAGACTAAATAACTTCAAGTTTCATATGGTGTTGGCTTCTGTACCACGTTTTTCAAAACTTTTATCGATTATAGGCCAGTAACTCTTAATTAGTAGCAGTTTCAGACACTTTGGTGAATTTCGTTATTTCTTAATAAAATTTAATTTCTCTTAGTTCAGTCGATAAACGGTGTATAAGTAATGTGATTAGACCACAAATCTGGCCAAGGCAATCAGAGATCTGAAATATTATCAAAAAGTAGCAAGAAGTTATTTGTTTTGTTACTTGTTCCAGTAAGTTTCCTCATGTATTGTTACCAATGTAGAAAATGCAGAGCTCTTCAAGCCGTAAATATGATTTTCGCATTGAACTAACAGATTTTTTTAAATTTTTTTACCTGATTTATCGTTGGTCACCAGAAACATCCTATATTAAAATAATATTGAAAAACCGTAGACTGGAATGCTAACTCGTATTAAAATTTCGAATACCCTTGGTCTCACTTTTTTTTAAAAAAATGTTGTAAAAACATTTTGATCTTTCATCTATATATATAAAACAGAGAGAGAGAGAGAGACAGAAATGTACGAACACGCAAAACTCTTCACTGAATCATCCGATTAGCATGCGATTTTTTTTTTGTTGTGTTTGTCTTCACGCGAAGAATAACAACGGAGAGATAATTTCGAAAAAAAATTTGTGGAATTTAAAAATTAATTTTTAGTTTTTATTCGTATCAAATAAAAGTCATGGCACACAATTTCCATTTTTTTTTTTCATTCGAATCACCCAGAGTAGGAAAGCACCAAAAGCAATCAAGGCTTACTAATGTTCATCCATCTATCTATAGGAAGTTTTGGTGCCCATTTTCATTGCCAGTGTACTTTTCACGTGGCACCAGTAAAATGGATACTTGGATATGATTGCCCCTATGGGGTGCTGCAACTAGCCGGTAAGAAGCATATTTACGAAATTTGTTTTTTGTTGCATCAGAATCAAGGCAGTTCTAATATTTTCTTAGATGATTGTTCGTGCACCGTTAATTGTTTTTGAAATGTCATATTCTTTTAGCAACTCAAGCAATATAGATGTAAAATTTTCGATAGACTCAAAACATTACCATTACCAAATCATTGTTGATGAATTTTGATATCACCAATAGAAAGTCATATAACTGATAAAAAATCACCTTTATTTATTTTTGGTTGATTTTTGGAAGATGTTTGGAATTTATGCAGTCAGTTTGAGAATTGAATGATATCAATTTTGCGATTCCAAGTAAATGGCATCACTATCATAATAACGGATTGGAGGATCAGGGAACATTGAAAAATGCACACTACCTTTTATGCTCAGTGGTTAAAAGGAACTTTTCCAAAGTTTAGCTATATAGGACTTTAACTTGATATTAGATCCAACTCTCAGTTGCAAAAGTCTGAAAAAGGATCGTAATCAAAAATATCATCAAACCAATCTACCAAATCTGAACCAATACACAAAAATACAAAAAAAAAGTTTCGTACCAGATATCAGATAAAAAAAAAACCTATCAAACACAAGTGAGTTTAAGAATATAAACACTTGAACTCGATCAACAAAAATAAAATCAAGATCAAAGAAAATCAGCTTTTAAATTTACGTTCAAATATAACTGAAAATCCAGATTCATAGAGCCAAATTCAGAATATTGATATAAATTAACAATAAAATTCAGAATTAAATTTAACTGTTTGGATTACAGTTTCTTTTCTTACGATCATAAACTAAAATTTTAAATAATTTGTGATTGTTTTGAATTTTTATTCCAAATACTCAAAATAGATTTGCCTTCATTCAAGGTTTCAAA
Organism: Uranotaenia lowii; assembly: GCF_029784155.1. Classification (NCBI taxonomy): domain Eukaryota; kingdom Metazoa; phylum Arthropoda; class Insecta; order Diptera; family Culicidae; genus Uranotaenia; species Uranotaenia lowii. The sequence continues at coordinate 195,919,190 of NC_073693.1, forward strand.
TGCTAAGAGAAAAGTAATCCAAAAACATGACAGTTTAAATTCTTATTTTTTTTAATTTCATAATTTATAGTGCAATTTGCCAATCCCTAACTGAAAATTAAAAAAAAAGATAATGATGACACAAATTTTAAAGACATTTTCAAACATTATATTGATTTGAAAAGTGTTGCTGTAAAATGAGATGAATAGTGACTTTTCCTGAATTGTTAAATATTTGTCAAACTCAGCTCTGTCAATTCACAATCAGATTCAATTAGTGTATTTAGTGCAAAGTCCGAAAAACGACATTTGAAATAATGAAAAAAAATTAATGATTAAGTTTATTTTCATTATTCTGTAAATGTTCTGGTTTTGTCCAATTCATTTTTTATTTTTTCTATTCTGACGATCATGCTTAAAGAAATCTCCAATGTATTTAAATACAGAGGTAATCACAAATCGAAAAAACTCAGTTTATGCCGACTTCAGCAAAAAAGATCCATTTTCTGTTCAAATCAATCTTCAGCAATTTTAAAATACTTGATCAGATAGAAGTTTTTGAATAGGAACGATGGCTAAACTAAATTGAAACTTGATAGATAAAGCGTTCTTAAGTTACCGGAAGAAAATGAGTTTACTAACCAAAAGTTAGAGTAACTTATTGTATATTGAACTATAATTCTGGATTTTTTTCTGACACAAGGGTATCCACTTGCTTTTATCCACTCAAAAGGAAGACTGACTAAGGATCAGTGCTAAAATATAAAAAAAATCTCAAAAATACAGGCTCAACAAAGTTTGCCGGGTCAGCTAGTTAATAAATAGAAAAACAAAATTACAATATTTATTTAGTTGCATATTGATTTTACATTATTCAAACTCTTTTCTTTTTTTTCTATATTGTGATTATTATACGCAATGTTTTTGATAGTTTCATTGATAATAAAGCACTTTTCTGAAATTAGTGGCAACTTCCTCTTTATTCCGGTTTCCTGGTTTCTTTATTTTTTTAGATTTTCATTAAAATAAATATTTTCCAAACATTTTTATTTCCTTGAAAACTTCGAATCCTTCGAAATTCTGACTAATGCATGAATTGTGACAAAAGAAGAAATTTATATTTGTTCCAGCCTAAATGTAGGTACCTACCTAAAAACTATCTAAGAGTGGAGTTTTATTTCTTACTAAAGACTTTTAAATGTTGCACAAATACTTGAACTAGAAGAAATATTAAAATATTTTAAGAAATACATAAATCGAAATTTTTCAGTGATAGAAAAACTGAATGATACGTGATTCATACAATTTTTCTATCACTGGAAAATTTCGCCTTGAGTTCAAGAGAACAGAGTTTATGCTCTTCAAAAATTGTTAGAGAAAAAATTCTGTTGCTAACCTGAATTAAGCTGAATTCTCGCATAAAAGTTGCCAAAATAGATCATTCGATTGCTTGAATTCCATTACATCTAAGATTCAAAACATGTTTTTAGATCACACATACATGAAGTTTTTCGCATATCGCATTCGGTTCAAAACAAATGGTTTTGAACCGAATAAGAAGGTTCGAATTTTGTAAACCGATCATATACATTTTGCTGATCAGCCTAAAACACTGACCTGTGCAAAATTCCAGCTCAATCAGACTTGATCAAGGGGTACCTCAAAGCCCTCAAAGTTTCGGATTTTTAACCTCAAAAACCACCTTAAAAGTATACAAAAGCAATTGAAAAAAATCAAATTTTTAATTTTGATGCCAAATGACTTAGAAATATGTAGGTACATGAAATGTCGAGATCTGGTGTTTTCTCGAAAAATGGCAATTTTTTTAGATAACATCAGATCATGACGTTTTATACATTTTTAAGTCATTTGGCATCAAAATTAAAATTTTAATTTTTCTGATTCCCTCTGTCCCCCCTTTGGTGATTTATGAAGGTAAACAACCGAAACTTTGAGCGCTTTGAGCCACCCCTAAATCAAGTCCGATTGAGCCGAAAATTTTGCACAGGTCGTTTTTTGTGCCAATCTACAAAATGAATATGGTCGGTTTTCGTAATTCGACATGACCCATTTGGCTGCCACCTTCACTAGGCCTAGTAGGTACAATTTTTTTTTCAATTTGAATTCTCTAAGTTAAGCTATGTCGGAAGTTTTGTCAGAAGCATGGGTAAAACTTTAAAATTTACAGCTTGTATTTTATAAATTCGTCTTCGGAAAGAATGACCCTTACGGATTAAATTCCCATCAGAAAGAAAAAAATCAATTTGATGCATCAAAATACTTGATGATTCAATCATCATTAAAAAAAATCTCATCTAGTTGATATAGAACGTTCAGAATCATTCATTGATTTTTCGAAAACTGTGTCCAAACGTCGAGTTTAAAAATCGTCGAACATTCTAGAATTACAAGATCAGATCCATCCAGAAAAATCTCGCAATCATTGTAACATTGATTGACTCTGTATTTGAGAAATCTTTTGAGCACGGTGCGGTGGATTCATTTCGTCGTTGATTGTAATCAGGATGGGTGTCTGCTGAGACCGTACGAGAAATGTGGTGACGCATACCGGCTGCAGTTTTTCAATTCACGAACAAATTCAAATATGATATTATGTCGGCCTCATTGATATTAACAACCACGTCTGGTCTTATTTATGAAGCAGAAAAGTGCTCCTGATTATCCTGAATGTAGGTCAACGACATCACAACAGAACTTCATTTCAATTCTCTTTTATGGTAGGTTGTGTGCGATTTGAACCATCCCATTTCAAGACGGGGGACAACTATTACAAAACGAAAGTCTGCGAAATCGGAAACCGCCCAATGCGTTGAGCTTAAGAAATACGCAATATTGTTGTGACGTCACTGAATGCTGATCTAGTACATGTGATCGTTGCTAAAGCTGTCGCAACCCCTACGTTTCACACGCATCGAGTGTTTGGTCGGAAAAATATTTCCAATAACGCCAGATCTGCAGTACTGTTCAAAAACAATTTACGACCTATACGGGTAGAACTATATAGTACACTCAACCTTATTATTCGAGGAATCAAATTACCAACCTATTTTTTTATCACCTATTTGAACATGACTCCATTAATAATGTTCGTTCTAAATATATAAACATTTGGTTTTACTCCACATACTCCAATTATCACGAGTGTGCAGTTCGCATGGAACGTGCCGGGTGGTTGGGAAGAATGCCGGCTTATGCTAGGCTGAAAAAAAGTGGGTAGCATCTTTTATACTATGTTAGTTCCATAGGACTCACAATGAATGAATTCAAACCGTACCGATAAAACTATAAGTAAATGGTACCCTTTTATTTTCAGACAGGTATGATAGGAATCGCATATCAATGCTAGAGTAATGCAATTTTATTTGAGGAGAATGAACCAAGAATTGAAATTCGTAGGCTGGCGTTTGGATGTTCAACTGTTTTGATTTTTCTCAAGATGAAAATTTTATTTTCAATAATGGCTTGCAGTTACAAAATATAAACTACTTTATTGTAAAGAATTTGAAGATTTATTTGATAATTTGAAATAAATCAGCGTTCTTGTAAATGAGTGTTTGTGTCCTAAATTACCGTACTGTATACACCCATATCTCGCTTTACTTACAATATGACCTATAAAAATGCGAAAATCTGTCAACAAGGTTCAAGATCACTTTTCTTGATGTCAACATACATTAAAAAAAACTTTTTATTCATTCAGGCATGTTGATAATCATATTAAGAAACAATCACTCGATGTTTTCACTTTCGTCCTCAACTACACTCTCCAGGCGACATCCTAATCGGGAACAAACCTTCGCAATATTAGCCTCTGACATTGCAGTCCACGCCTCAGATATGGAAACCTTCAGAGAATCGATACTTGAGTGAGAGGATTGACAGACCTTCGCTTGAACATATCAAATATTACAGGGAGCTCAAATCCGGGCTGCTAGGAGGTTTAACGATCCTTCGACCAGAACTTAAAAATCTCCCCAGGTTTGGATCTGTTTCGAGGTAAGACATGGGCTCCATTTAGTTGAAAAACAATATTATCGAGTTCACCGGAGTTTGCCTGAATCTACGGAAGCATCTGATCCTACAAAATACTCATGTAGGGTTCAGTATTAACTTTTACTCCAGCTTTTACGAAAACAAAAGGCATCTTCACTCCATTCGCAGCAACTGCTTCAAATAGGGTAACGGACTGATTTTGGACAGGGGACTTATTTTGGACTACCTTGTCTAGCTCTCTTATAAAGCAACTAATCATAAAAAAAAATAATGCAATGTATTAAGTATCCTGGTTTCAACTATGTTTATTAAAAATAAGTTGCTTTATAAGAGAGCTAGAAAAGGTGGTTCAAAATAGGTCTTGCTTGGTAATAAACTAGAATTTCACATTCTCTGGAACATTTTAGCCTGAATTGGACACCGGATCATAGGAAAAAAGTTTCTCGTTTGAGAACACGACAACCAGTTGCTTCTTCTTCAACTTAGACTAAAATCGTTTCGAGCGCTCAAGCACGATTTTAACACATTGCGGACCAAATACAAGATATCTCGTTTTTTCACTTGCCAGTAGTGTGCTATACTTCGAAGTATTTATAACTTAAATGGACTGAATTTAAGTGTTAAACTTTATTCAACAAAATTGAACACAACATTTGCGGCAACTTAAAAAAGCTAAATTTGTAAAATTTTGTCCAGAAGTTTCTGAGATAAAGAATGCCGAATTTCGGTGTTTCTCGTCATATATTTTTTCGGTCCTTTATGTGTTAAGATTTCTTGTAAATTCAATTACCAGATTTTAATTTTTTTGAACAAAATTAGTTAGTGAACACAATTCAGCTGAAAATCACAAATAAAAAGTAGAATTCGAGTCTTCTTCATCTAAAAAATCTGCACAAAATTCTATATTTTCTCAGTGTATTGCTTAACAAGCGAACAAGCGAAAATCAAGAGATATTTCGAATTTGGTCCGCAATGTGTTAATATTACTGTTTTTTCAAAGAGAAATTTTATATTAAAACCATTCATTTGGTTCAAGTTTGCATCAAGGATGCCGAAAAAAATTCTGTGTTTTTGGGAAAAAAAATCTGACTTTCTGTGATTTTACCCAAAAAATTCTGTGATGGTTTTCTGAGATGCTATTTCTTTTAATTTCATTGAAAATTCATGATATTTAAGGTGAGGTCCTTTCAAAATTTCAGTTAGGAAAAATCAATAAACATTACCAACTTTGTCAAACTTTTCAAATTTAGAGGAAGAAATCTTAATTTTATATCGGGCAAAAAAATTATTATTTTTGAAATCCATTCAAAATTCAAAACTTCTGTGAAATCTGTGAATATTTCAAAATTCTGTGTACTGTGACACAGATTCTGTGACGGAAATTTGTTCAAAATTCTGTGAAACTACAGATTTTTCTGTGATTTCGGCAACTTAGGTTTGCATCGAGAAATTTGCTCCGAAAATCGGATAATTATTAATTGTACTTTTTTTCCATTAAAGATTCAAATTTATTGAATTTGCAAAACAGTTTGAAAGATTAGGCTTGTTTAATTCGAGTCAAGAATAAGTTTTTTTTAGAAATATAAGACTCACCTAGAAAAAGCTTATTTTATGCCCAAATCAACAAAGTTTGATCTACCAAACTCTTAAAAAAAATCATAGATTTTAATCATCGATGACATCGAATTTAGCTTACCTTTTGGGTTAGGGACCATTTAACGACAAAAATTGTTAATGTTTAAGTACTTAAAAATTGATATTCATATAGTTACAAACACAATTTGTTTTAAATTTTTTGTAGTCACCAGACAACCCCCCCCCCCTCCCCCCCATGAGTCGGTTGTTCCTACGGCCCTGACTGTACTATTAGACTGAATCAATTTGGGGTCATTTTTGAATTTCTCAAAGTCTGGGGTCTAAAAAGCTTCGTCTTGGTCCAAAACTCATCCATGATTTTTTTGTTTGCAGAATTTTTAAGTAACGTTTACATGAGTAAATTTGATCTTTTAGGTTTGTATGGAAAAATTGAATATTTTGTACTGAAAAATCAACATCATTTTTGTTTCTTCTGTGGAACCGAGCCAGCTGACATTTTTTGTGCCAATTTATAAAATTCCCAAAGGAAATTTTCCGCTGAACAACTTTGTAGAATATCATTACTTCGTATCTTATTATGAAAAAAAGTTATTAGCTGTTTAACAGAGGTATGTCTTTTCGCGTTGATAAATAATAAATTTAATTGACTTCACTCCTGGAGTCTCGTGAAGTATAGCATAAAAAGTAGCCATGCAATACCTCGCCAGGTACCCAGCAGGGATGTCAATTGAACTTATTTTTTATCAATGCGAAAAGACATACTTCTTCTAAACAGCTAATAACTTTTTTGCCTAATAAGATACGAAGTTACGGTCACGGCACAAAAACTGTCAGCTGGCTCGGTTCCACAGGAGAAACAAAAATGATGTTGATTTTTTAGTACAAAATATTCAATTTTCCCATACAAACCTTAAAGATGAAATTTACTCAAAAAATCATGGATGAGTTTTGAACCAAAACGAAGCTTTCTAGACCCCCGGGTTTGAGAAATTCTAAAATGACCCCAAATCGACTCAGTCTACTGTACTATGCTTTATTTTCGTAAATTGACAGATGAAGGTTAGAGCCAGGGATGATAAATGTTACAAATGTCATTTGACATGTCTCACAGAACAAAAGTCATAGTCATTGGAAGGTACGGACATGTTCCTTTTTGCGAATGTCGTTCCAAAGGAATGTTACTCATAGTACTTTGAAATATAACAGGTAGGCCATTGCGCTTAACCTCATTTGGCAGCGCCATGTTTGTACACGGCATTTCTACTACAAACAAAAATAGTTATGAAATATTACTGGTTTTCTATGGAATAGAAATCAAAATCATTTATTTTGTCTTTATTAGCCGTTTGTTTCTTCTGAAAAGTTCTTAAAGGGGGGGGGGGGGGGGGGGGTAGGGTCTAACGGGTATAAAAAAAACAACATTTTCACGATTTTTTTTCTAGAGCTATCGTTCAAACAAATGTATTCAAATTTTTTGCATTATACAAAGCATTGTTAAAAGAACATTTATTAATTTTTTCGTAGAAAAATATTGAAAAATGAGCCGGTGACGGAGCATTTTTGAGGATGCCTTTTAGAAAACAGGATTTGCGGTGGACACTGTATCTCAGCACAGAATCATCTGAAGTCAAAAAATCAGAGCCAAATATTTTAAATAGATGTTTTTTCTGGACCCCAACGTTTTTATTTAACTTAAAAATATTTTTATGAAATTTTTGTGGCTGTTTGAAGTAAAAACTACGATTTTTCACTTAAAAATCCGCCATTTTTCACCTCTAAAATCTCCCCAAAGTAAAAAAATCAAAAAAGAAAAACGTTAGGGTCTGGTATTTTATATGTAGAAAATATGTTCCAAATTTGAAAAGAATCGGATAGGTAGTTTTCAAATGACGATGTCCACGGACTTTAAAAATGTGCTTTTGAGAAAAACGCGTTTGAAGTTTCTGCTCTTGCTTTCTTGCAGTATTAGGAGAAATTCGTCGTTGTCCCCGAATGTATGATAGAATCAGCTAAAAAATCCTGCATTCTTAGCAAAGATTTCATGAAATAAGCAGTGTACATAATATTTCGATGACTTTTAGTTGGTTTGTGAGATTACTTTGAAAATTTTCTCAAGAACTGACTATCAAATTACAAAAATTAACAAAATTTTTGTTTTCGAGGCGCCAAAAAACCTACCAAATAAAACTTTTAATAATTCAAAGAGTCAAACATGGTTGATGGTATTAAAAAGCATACGCTCAAATTTTTTTTCTAAATTTTATTGCTTACTAATTCTTTAAAAAATAAGATTTTTAGATGAATTCCATACATTTGCTAACAATTTCCATAACTATTTTTTGGAGCCTTTCACCAACACAGTTAAAGAGGGCGATATAGCCTACCTGTTATGACCGTTCGAGGAAAGCCGGCGATTGCTAGAATGACATTCTGTTTTGGAAATGTTACGGCGACTTTGATATTTTTAATGTCACGAAATCTCAATCGTAACATTCATTGAAATGTTATGAATTTGATTGTCGTGACCGCTTTTAAACCAAAGTAAATTAAGACCATAGGATTTAAATCGATTTGATAAGTAGATGATTCGAACATTGATTGTTTAGCTTTTCTCTAGAAAGATAGAACGCGAAAATGAAACAAACTAACGATGATTAACGGCACTAGTGCCGGTAGAAATTAGTTTAGCTCCGATTTCAACTTGCGACTGGTCAAGTGAAAGGGTTTTAATTGTAGGTGACGAAAACTAGTGCCGCGAGCTCACTAGTACAAGCTACTAGTATACGTACAGCTAAAAATTACTTAAGCTACGATTTCAACTCGTTATCCCTCTGCCTGGTGAAAGGGTTTGATTTGTAAATGACACAAATTTTCGTCGTGCCACGAGTTTGCTAGTGAAAGCTTCTAGCGTAGAAATTGTTTAAGCTCCGATTTCAAGCTACTAGTGTTCGTATCGGTAGAAATTAGTTTAGCTCCGATTTCAACTTGCGACCGGTCAAGTAAAAGGGTTTTAATTGTAGGTGACGAAAACTAGTGCCGCGAGCTCGCTAGTACAAGCTACTAGTGTTAGTTCCGCTAGAAATTAGTTTAGTTCCGATTTCAACTTGCGAACCCTCTGGTGAAAGGGTTTGTTTTGTATGTGACACAAATTTTAGTCAACTACAAATCAAGCCCTTTCACTGGAGGGGTCGCAAGTTTAGATCGTAGCTAAACTAATTTCTACCGGTACTTACGCTAGTAGCTTGTACTAGCGAACTCGCGATACTTATTTTCGACTTCTACAAGTTAAACCCTTTTACAAGAGGGGTCGCAAGTCAAAATCGGAGCTAAGCTGGTATTATTGCTGTTAATCATCACTTGGTTGTATCGCGTTTAATCTTCCCAGAGACAATGCAGTTAATTAATACACGCGTTGGTGGCGGATATCTTATTTATTTTTTTTGCGATAAATGAACTTCATTACAGTCGAAAAAGGGACATTTGTGACATTTTTTTTCAGGACATTAACACCTTATTGAATTCACGAATTTCATTGCGACATTCGTAGAACCAACCGAACCAATGACTTTAAATAGCTAGGCAGAAATGTGTTTAAGGAGAAACATTCATTGCAAAGCTCAAATTTTTTTTTTCTTTTGCGTAACATTTTTTTTATGACCGGCAATGTCATTGAAGTCTCTGAGAAATGTTACGGGAAATGTCATGCGACTGTCACGAGTTTGAATTTCATTCGCACTCTCAAACCTGATTAGAGCTAACACCAGGGAATCCAAAAATTGTTATCCTCCGATAGAATTTTCCAATCAAAACACCGGTGAGAGAGATTTTCATCCGCAGGAACACTATACTAGCGCTCTTGAATTTTCGCAATTCTGCTCTTGATAAGTTGTGCATTCCTATTCAAATTTATCGTCTCTTGTAACGTTAAGGATAACCCGCATAATTAAAAACAGTTGGGGATATAGTACTAACTATTAACTTAATATATTGGTAGCAGTACCAGTATGAAATATCTTCCAAGTATCATTTCATTATACATGTTCAAAATTTTATTACCTCAATAAATTATGACAGGATCGTATCAGTGACAGTGACAATATGATATATGATTTAGTAAGTATAGTATAATAAGAGAATAAAAATTTGCAACCTTTGAATATTGTCTCTGGACCTTATCCAGGACTCTAACAGTGTACGACAAAGTTTCCTTATATTTTCTTAGCATTAGACATTAAATTAAAAAAAAAACAACATTGACAACATTGTATGAGTTAGACAAGTCGTTATCATTTCACCTCTTGCGGATAATAACTAATATTGTTATTTTAAGATGTAGTTGTGAGCTTATGCATTTTTTCGCTCTTGGGTTCAGCATCTGCTAATTTTCACTTCACTTCGTTAAAATTTGTGTCGGCAACCCCACGCCAGGTTCGGAACTGAAAACTGTGTTCAAAATGGCTCCGAAAAAAAAGAATCACGCTGAGAAAAACACACAGAACGCGAAAAGTAAGTAAAACTATATTATATTATCGATAAAAACTAGTGAGATTAAATAAAACTAATGAAATTACAGAAACAAAGATCTCTGCTGAGCGGAGAGCGGAAAAAAAATCTACTGAAAGGCTGAACAATGCAGATCTGCACAAATAGGTAAGATTGTATAATCCATGTATAATATCAGAAATAAAAAATAAAAATCTCAACATTTAAATTTTTTAATTTTATTTTATTTTTTGTGGGAAAGAATTGGAACTATATTGGTTATGGTACAGGGAAGCTCTTTTTAAAAATATTTTACAATATGCGGAACGTATGATTGAGCGTTATTTTTACTACAAACTACTATAAGCAAACTATATCCATTGAAGTTGATGAAATCTATGATTTTGTATTCCAACGTAGCTAGAACATTCAGGTAGATTGTTTTGCTCGCCAAAAGTGGATGATATTTTAACCGTATCCAATAATGTAGCATGAAATATTTGTTCGAAAAAATCGCTCTTTTTGAATGGTAAACATGCTTAACAGCCCTTTCCCCATATGGTACTTTAACAGATAATCATAATACAGATTGTTAATATGGTCTGTGTTATTGTACATATACTGTTCACTTTACAATAAACGATAACGTTTAGAGACAATATAGAATATTCTCTATATATTGTAATTGATTATGCGGGAAGTTCTGGCTCCCAGACGAGAGAAAATTTCTCACAAAAGCATGGATCACGCAAAATCTGGACGCATTAAAAAGGGTCTATCTCGGAGCTATATAAACGAAATAAAAATGTTTTGTAATCAAAATGTAGGGTTTTTATTGCACTTCAAAGGAATAATAAGAAAAAAATATTCCGATGTTGTTTTGATGAAATTTCGAACTTTTCGTAGAGAACCGCTCATCATAGTTTGGGCACCCTATTCACTGACCTCAGCGGCCATTTTGTTCTACAATCTCTTCATCTCTGTTGCATCCCGAGTCGTCCTACCATTCTTCTTTATCTTCTGCTTGACAATTGCCCAAAATCTTTCGACAGGGCGGAATTTAGGGCAGTTTAGTGGGTTGATGTCCTTTTCGACAAAATCCACCCGTTGGCCCGATACCACTGTACATACCTCTAAGCTATAGTGGCAGCCTGCCAAATCTGGCAAAAACTTTACTGGTCCTTTGTGAGATCTAATGCACGAAAAAAACGTTTTTTAAGGCACTCCTCCTTGTACATTTCGGAGTCCATGGTCTTGTTTCTCACAAAACCGGGGTTTTTGGTCCGCAGCAAATACCTTGCCAGATCAAACACTTTCTTGCCAACTTATCGGCAAAAACGAATTTGAGCTTGGCGGGGACATCACCCCGACCATTGGCTTTGTAAAATTTTTGGCCAGGAAGCCGCACAAAATCAGATTTCACGATTTTTAAACCAGACTAAGTCGGGTTTTTGACGTGGGTGTCCAAAATTAATTTTCGCCTCGCGGCTCCCAAAACAATGGAACAAAACGAATCGTTATGAAATTTTCAGCACTGATAGAGGAAACATTTCCGAACAAAGTACTGTCAAAACATTCCAGATCCGACAACTAGGAGCGCTATGGTATAATAAACAGTGCGTCCAGATTTTGGATGATCCATGCTTTATTTTGCATGAAGTTAAGGCCACGGAGAATCAGAATGGACGTAAATAGCTAGAAAAAGCACGTTTGTTCTGTTGATCGCTTAACAAAGTTCTTAGAAATAACAGGTTACCTCATCCGCCATATTGATTGGCAGATTTCACAAATGATGTCGTAGTTGTTATGAAAACTAGCGAGCATTGTATTGAATTCTTCAGTTTTTCCATAAAAAATATTTTTGATGCCAGTAATTTGTACGCCACTGTCCTCAAATGCATAAATTAGACTTCCCAGATTTATGAGCTTCTTCAAAAAGTACGATTTGGTTTGTGGTTCTGCATAAAATGCGAATTAACCTCGGAAATATCTAAATTTTGGTGGAAATTGTAATTACTGGAAACTATTTCCAAGCATATTGTAAGCTTAAAAATGGAAAATATTGCAAGAAGACACATCTAATAGTCCTAATAAATCATTTAACATGCAAATTTCGAGTTCATTAGCAGTAAAATATTTAATTGATAAATCATCTTTTCTCGTAACTATTTTCTTATTCGAGTTTTGGAATGATTCCAAGCTCTTTATTCAATATATTTCATACTGAAATCAATTGTATGAACACTAACTTTAGTTCTTTAACACTAATTACTGGACTTTTTTATGCAAATGACGAAAAACATAGATTTATTTTTTTTTCCTATGGAATGTATGAAGAATCTAATAACAACTACGTCATCATGCCCGGCGTGGGGGTACGTTCACGCATCATTACGGTACCCTATAATTCAAATACTCTGATCGCTTACAGTTTTTTTCGGAGAATATTCTCAGAACTAGATCTGACTGAGAGAAAATAATTTCGGAGGAGCTTTCTTTTTTTGTTTCGATTATAGTCGTTTCACCATCTTTATGACATTCGCGACTTTATCAACATTCCAGTTGGCGGACAAATATTGAAAAACTTATCCGGTACAACTGTGTTCGATATTTACTCTTGGGCTCGAACTCGCGGACATCGGCTCAGGAAGCAACAGACTTGCCAACTGAGCTATATCACAAGCCCGTATCTTGATAGGTATTGGAAAGCGATGAGAAGTCATCGCTTACTCATATTTATCGCTAAGTGTAAAACAAGTGATAAACCCAGGGAACTGAAATGAAGGAAAAAAATTCGTCAATAATCACACAAATTGTGCAGCCAATGATTGAATTTGTGTTAATTTGTAGGAATTTGTTAGAGAAAGTTAGAAGGTTTGAATTAAAATGAGAGAAACCAGTGCTCAGAGAGAGTGAAAATGTGCTAATTCTTGCAAATTGTTGCAATTTGTGAACTGCCGCTGGAAGCATAATTGTCATAGTTACATTTTGATATGTGAGGTGTTTGAGTGTCCCCCGCATCGTTGCGTTGAATATTTCTATTATCTATCTTCTTCTATATAGGTATATAAAAAGCAATTTCTGTATGTTCGTTTGTTTGTTTGTTTGTTTGTTTGTTTGTTTGTTTGTTTGTTTGTTTGTTTGTTTGTTTGTTTGTTTGTTTGTTTGTTTGTTTGTTTGTTTGTTTGTTTGTTTGTTTGTTTGTTTGTTTGTTTGTTTGTTTGTTTGTTTGTTTGTTTGTTTGTTTGTTTGTTTGTTTGTTTGTTTGTTTGTTTGTTTGTTTGTTTGTTTGTTTGTTTGTTTGTTTGTTTGTTTGTTTGTTTGTTTGTTTGTTTGTTTGTTTGTTTGTTTGTTTGTTTGTTTGTTTGTTTGTTTGTTTGTTTGTTTGTTTGTTTGTTTGTTTGTTTGTTTGTTTGTTTGTTTGTTTGTTTGTTTGTTTGTTTGTTTGTTTGTTTGTTTGTTTGTTTGTTTGTTTGTTTGTTTGTTTGTTTGTTTGTTTGTTTGTTTGTTTGTTTGTTTGTTTGTTTGTCCTCTATAGACTCAGCCGTCTTAAGAGCTAGAGAGCTGAAATTTGGCATGGATGCTCATTAAGACCAGGAATGATGAAAAATGTTTACAGATTCTCGGATGACCCCTTCTGAAGGGGGTCGTCCATAGAAGACAAATATTGTTTTCGCGATATTGACGTTACTTTTCGTCGGATCGTGTTGAAAATTTGCACATGAGTGTTTTGAAAGACAAGCAAACGATTTCAGGTATCAAATTTTGTGTAAGGGGTCAGCCAAAGGGGTCGTCCATATTAACTGTTCGCTTTTTTCTTGCGATATTGACGTTATTATACATCGTATTCAGCTGAAAATTGGTACACGATTGTTTTGAGTGACGTGCAATCGATTTGAGGTATCAAATTTAGTGTAAGGGGCCGGCAAAAGGGGTCGTCCATATTAAATTTTCAGTATCTTAGTGATATTGACGTTTTTATACATCGGATTGGGATGAAAATTTGCACATAGGGGTTATTAGGGACAAACAACTGCTTTCACTTATCCAAACTAAAATCAGGGGTCGGCCAAAGGGGTCGTCCATGTTAACTATTTACTGTTAATGCGATATTGTCGTTATCATGCATCGGATTCAGACGAAAATTGGTACACGAGAGTTTTGAGAGATGAGCAATGGATTTCATGTATTAAATTCAGTGTAAGGGGTCGTCCATATAAACCATTCAATATTTTTTCAATAACGTCGTTATTATACATCGGATTGGGATGAAAATTTGCACACGGTAGTTTTCAGAGACGGGCAATCGATTTCAGATGTCAAATGTTTTGCCAGGGGTCGACAAAAGGGTTCATCCATATAAATGAATTTTTCACTGTTTTTAGCAATATTGACGTTATTATACAATGGATTGCTTTAAAAATTTGTACTCAGGAGTTTTGAGAAAAGGGCAATCGATTTCAGATATCGTAGATTATATAAGAGCCCTCGAAAGGGGTTTAGCTTTTTGGCAATAATTGCGTTGTTATGCAATGATTTAGTCGAAATTTATACACGTGGTTTTTTGGCACGGTCAATTGATTCCTGATTTCAAATTTTGTAGCAGACGAAGTGATCGTCCAATATTTTTGCAATTATTACAATGAATTCAGAAGTGCAGCTGGAAAATGCTTTGCAATAGACTTTGAAAGCAAAACGGAGTTCGTATGGGATCAGCTAGTATTTATTAATAACAAGTTTTTTAGAACGAACTTGATGTACCCATCAAAAAACAGCAAACAAAAATTTTGAGATAAGTCCTCTAGACATCAAAAAGAAGGAAATTTCAGAATGAAACATGTGACAATTATGCTTTCAACGGCAGTTAAGCAGTTGTGGAATTTTGATCATTACCACTCCAAATGCAAAGAATTCTCTCTTGATTTCAATCCCTTGGATAAACTAGTAATCATTATTAGATCTGCTGGATTCGCTTTCCTTGCTAACACACACGCCTAAACGCCAACTTTTCTAAACCTGCTTTTGTGTCTCATGTATGACCTTTTTGTTATTTTTTTAATAAATTTTTGCATTATGTTAAAAGTTTGGAACAAGCTAAAATTCCTCGCCCAATGCACGCCGCTGAAGTTTTTACTGGAACTCGACATCTCTTTCATATGTTTTGTAAGCCTACTTGGTTGATTAATTCTACTGAAACAAATCAATCGAAAGATTCCCTTTAGTTCAACCACGGTACATCATTTAGTCTAGCGAAGCTGCAAAACCTTTTTATATGCAAATTCATTGATTGTTCTACAAAATTTATATTCTTGATCTACATCTGAACCAATTCCCTCTAGTGATTATTATACGAACTATAACAAAAAAAATAAATTAAGAAGAAAAGTATGTTCATTAGACTGGTAAAAAATGGACCAAAAAACAAATCAGACGATTTTTGGTTCCTTTTGGGACCAGTAACAACTTTACAAATTGGCACTAGGATTATTAAAATATTATAGGAAATATTAAAGTTGATATGGGAATTAGTATGGAAAAAGTGACTTTTTGTCAATGAAAAGTGCAACCCTACCATTTTAATAAAAACAATTTTCACAGATTCACAAAGAAAGTTTGCAGAACACCGTAAGGCGCAACGTAATTGGTTTTATTAACTTCGATTTTTTAGCTACAGGTCATAGTGAATTTAAGAGTCGCAAAATTTTTACAGTTGTAGTTGGTCCCAAAAGAAATTCAAAACCGCTCAATTTTCACTTGTTTGATGAACATCTTTACATCTTTCGCTCATTTTCTAAACCTGTCCTTTTCTTCTAATCTAATAAGGTGTTTTCAGATCTTGAAATGATCTTACTAAATTAATATAAAGTTCACTGATTAAACCGTCAAATCAAATGACGAATAAATCAAACGGTAATTATCTTCCATTTATATGAGGGGATTTTTTTTTATTATCTGACAATTTGCGCCGGGGGTCTTCAGATTTTCCCCAAAATTGAAAATTTGGTTCATTTTTGCGACTTAAAAACACATGTATTTTTTCAGATTTCTAACATTTTTATTTTTTGAGTTAGCTTCGGTTAGATTTTTTTGTCAATAAAAAATAACCATTTTTCAACGCTACATAACTCTGTTATTTTTCAACGGAAATTAAAAAATAGCACATCAAAATGCATTGAAATTTTATCAGCTTTCCAAATAAAATAGTTGAAAAAAGATAAATAAAGACCTTTAACATGAAAAGTTGTAAATAAACTTTAAATGGCGTCTAAAAGTACCGTCTGCACCACCGAATATTTTGCAAAAAATACCATTGAATAGCTCAATTTATGATGCAACTTTCATCTGAAGACACCAAAGTGGGCCATCAGCTCCTTGAAGAGTTATAAAAGAAATAATGACGATAAATCTCTTTTTTTTGCGACGAAAACAAACAATTGTCGAACAACTGCATTCACATATGGAGGTAGCGCGCACTTCTTACAACATGGGAACAAAAGAACTCACCAAAGCAGGTAAAAAACACTACTTTTTCGTGCTTTGTAGAGTGTTTGCAGCATAACTGACTTTAAATTTTCACTATAATTCTTAGTATCGTATTGTTAATGTGATATAACAAATAATGGGAAAGTTGCTTTTACAACCTGGTCATATGCTTTATAACCTATTGACTTTTCGATCAAATATCATTGTGAAGCATAATCAATGCCAATAGTAGAAGGTTCAGTCCCTGTGTTTGGGATCACAAAAATGTGATTAAAAATGAAGTATAGACGTGCTGGACATAGTTTTTATATCGGGAGCTAAGCACTGGACACCAAAATCCTTTCCCATTGATCAAAAACAAAGAGTGGGGCACAAATGTAGAAATAATCGAAGAGCTCAGTATGGCCAGCCTAGGCTGTAGAAAGCATCATTCCCATTGTAGGTAATATGACATCGAGAATATGATACTTTTACCGTATTCGTTTTCTCCAACCGCCCAGTTTTGAGGTTTACCATACTAGAACGAACATAATTCGTCGTCAGTGTTTTGCTACCTTGATCGCTCACAAACGAATCTTCAGTGTTCCACAGTCCATTTTAAATCAAATCTGCGAAATTACGGATGCAAAACTGAGCGCATAAACTTCTAAAAATGATAGCAAAATTTGCAAAACTTGTTGTGACCTGGTGCAAAACTGGGTATAAACGAATACGTTATTAGATTTTTGGATATAATATGAAGTCAGTTTAGCTGCAACACTCTACCGCCCCTACTTTTATAACAGTCCCATGTGCAAAAACAAGCAAGCGAGAAAATCAGCTTTTACTGTTTTGGAATACATACTTAAATTGTGATCACCACTTTCAGCATAAACAAAAATCGTTTCTAGGTTGTCATAATCAATCGTAAGACCTGAAATTTTAGAAATTGGGTTATTGAAGGTCGAGAGCACTTTTTTTATTCATTATGGGACTGTTAATCGACCATATTTGAAACCTTTTTCAAATCTACTCGCATAACAGTCCCATACAGAATATTTTTTTCTCACCAAGCTACTCTCTAAGACTTAAATTTTATCATTTTTGAACTTCTAAATGCGATTTTCAGAAAAAGAAACATACTTTTGGAAAAATATTGTAAATTCCACATTGTAAGTTGAATCTTTTTACGATTTTTGATTGCATCCGATAGTTTTTCGCTCAGGAAGTCATTCCTAAGGAAGTCAGACCTGCCTTCGAAAACTCGTGTGCATCATTCGACATCAAGTGAGTTAAATTTTTTAAATGATTCAAAGCAATAAATCAAAGACTATTTCGTCGAAAGAAGCATTAAAAAGTAACCAAATCCGTGGTATTTCACATATAGAACTGTTATCGGGTATATTTCATATAGGACAGCCACAAATTGATATTTTTTTCGAAATTTGTAGAACAAAACCTCTTTTTTTAGTGTTTTATTTTGAATCCCTATGTTGACCTAAAATGACGAAAATTCATATGGGACTGTTATGCGAGTAGGGGCAGTCTAAAAAAACAAAAAAAAGTGCTTTTTACCTGCTTTGGTAAGCTCTTTTGTTTCCATGTTGTTAGAAGTGCGCGCTAACTTCATATGTGTGTGCAGTTGTTCGACCATTGTTTGTTTTCGTCGCAAAAAAAAGAATTATCGTCATTATTTCTTTCATAACTCTTCAAGGAGTTGATGGCCCACTTTGGTGTCTTCAGATGAAAGTTGCATCATAAATTGAGCTATTCAATGGTATTTTTTGCAAAATATTCGGTGGTGCAGCCGGTACTTTCAGACGCCATTTAAAGTTTATTTACAACTTTTCATGTTGAAGGTCTTTATTTATTTTTTTCCAGCTATTTTATTTGGAAAGCTGATAAAATTTCAATGCATTTTGATGTGCTATTTTTTAATTTCCGTTGAAAAATAACAGAGTTATGTAGCTTTGAAAAATGGTTATTTTTTATTAACAAAAAAATCTAACCGAAGCTAACTCAAAAAATAAAAATGTTAGAAATCTGAAAAAATACATGTGTTTTTAAGTCGCAAAAATGAACCAAATTTTCAATTTTGGGGAAAATCTGAAGACCCCCGGCGCAAACCCGTCAGATAATAAAAAAAAATCCCCATGATTGAAATTGAAAATCTCGTGTCAGCGAAACGAAAATCGGAGATAAATTTCGTTTTCATTGCAATTATCGGTGCTGTGTGAAAGGGAAACTATGCGCTAACGATGAGTTACAGGTAATGAAAACGAAATCGTGTTTTCTAACGAAACACCTCAATGGTGCCATCAGCAAACTAGCCGGACGATTCCCTGGTCCCAGATGCAAAAAAAAACAGTGCCGATCGAAACCGGAATGAATGAATGAATAGATTCGACGATCAGAGACTCTCATTTTACATACAGCTCCCGAGCTCAAATGGCCACCATTTGGCACCCCCTCTCAACAACCTTTTCCCTCCCAAGAGCGGAATTGACCGCAGAAGATTAAAGGCTTTAAAATTTAAAATGCTACGAAGAAAGTTCGTCACTGTCGCTCGTTTTGTGAGAGTATAGGAACCTCTACTCTTTAGGTATCTTGTTTCAAGCCAGCCGCGTGACACACTTTTGAACCCGACGAAGACGACGAAATATCGGTCAAATTCATGCCCGGGGACCCCAAAAACAATTGACCATCCAGCCAGTCAGCCATAGTTTTGGTGGCTTCTTTTATTTATGCGAAACGAAAGCGAGAGGAAACTGATGTCTACAAAAAATAATCCAACAGTCTAGGTACCGTGGAGTGGAACTTTCTGAATGGTCGACAGGAACGATCGCTTCAAAAGCCTGAAGTTATAATGAAGATGCAGCCGAGAACAGGTAGCTAATGGAAATCAGCTGTTTAGTTTCCCTTTTCAAGTATTAGGAATGAAGTGGCATTTTCTGGAAACGAGATTACGTTTCACTAGGCTTATTTGTTTTAGGTGTAACCCGTTCGAAAACTGTTTTATTGAATGAACGTTTTTGAACATACCCCTAACATTAAATTGAATACCTACTTCTTATCAGTTTAATGTATTCCTAAAGATGAAAAACAAAACTATTAGCACGGCACAATCTTTGAAATAAAAATAAATCGGATGTGGGAAAATGAAAACTTACTATCAAAATTTATAAACAGCACCTTCGTACTTATCTGCTCTGTTTGCTGTAATTAAAGTGTGCATCACTTCTTCACGCCACCTACGAGAGTGAGAGATTACAGTAATTTATTTTTGCTTTATTATAAAAAAAAATATTGATAAGCTGTCTCGAGATAACAAAAATGCTTCGAACAGAGTTTTTAAAAATCGAAAAGCAACCAATCGTTTAGGAGACAATACTTTGTAACAAAAAAAAACAGTGTTTTGAGTATTGAAGTTTAATCGATTCATAAGCTTTTTTGGTGTATAATAGACGCGGTATCAGACCTTCTTATCAGTGCTCCAGAACGTCATCATCATTATCGTCAGAATACTCACGATGGATGATGATTCGGAGCTTTTTTTCATTAAATTCCTTTTCTTAGACGGGCGTTCTTTTTTTCAACCAAAATCAAGGTGATAAAGTGCCTCGGCTGGCGGCTTCTAGTACTACGTACATTGTTGGCCTTAACACTGGAAATTTTGGCTCAGTGATAAGCTAACCGGCAACTCAGCAGGATCTTCTGCTTCCGGAAGTGTTGAAATTCAAGTTTACATTGTGGTAGCTTATCATTTGCTACTATATTGGTGACCCGAAATTATGGGTGAGTTACATTTGCAAATATCCCAGATCTCAATTATCTGCAGTACATATTTATTTTTATGGAAAGAATTTGGTGGAAGTTTATTATAAAGTGATTTATAAATGATTTTTGAATGTTAGTTAGTTAATTTTGAATATCAACATTGTTTAGAGGTGTCTAAGGTGAAGTTATATTTTTTAAGGAAAGTTTTACTCTTTTTCTGATGATTCAATTTATTTATTCAAATTTATTTCTGTCAACATTACCTTAATAAAAATAAATTTAAAACGTCATGCTATACCAATTTAAAATAAGAAATAGACTGAGTTTACATTAAATGTGATAAAAATTAAAATGAACAAAGTTTTTTCAAAATGATTATTCCAAAAATGTGCAACTTATAAGATACATATAAAATATATTTGGCTGTGTTACACCACAATTTTCTACAGATGTGAAGCTCTACAAACACCCCCAAATTGATAATGATTACCACCTAAAGCTAAGATAGCGTAAAACAAGATATGGATGTAGCAAATTTTGTACTCCCTAATCTAATCTCAATATTGTTGACCTTGATGGAAATTTATTCTTATCTTGTGTTGCTTTTTATTGAATGATTTGCAATTGCTTTATCAAAACTGTTTGCTTTGGGTCAAAACATCTAATCTTTATAGACTGCAAATGACCTGGGTAAACAATTTAAGTCAGTATATAACCATTATATAGAACAATTTGTGATTTGATGTTTCGAAAACCGTTTCATTTTCTAGAACTCAAAAGACAGATGCTTCCACAGCTTTACATTTTAGCTTCACAATGTATAAACAAAGACATTCTTTGTGCTGCAATATTTCACCTCACTTCTTATGATCAGGTATCTTTCATATTAAAAAAAATGAAGTCTCCAATATTCCAAAAATTATGTGTCTGAAAACTATATGTACATGAGCAGACATATTTTTTCCATACATTGGAGATATCTTTAAGTGAAAATCTCTTACAGTTTTTGAGAACATGATTTTATAATAAAATAAGTCAAAATAGCCGAATTCCAAAATCAGACGGGCTAAATAAGCATAATTATACGCAAGGAAAATATTTCAGTTCTACTTAGAATTTCTTTGTACAATTAATTTGAGAACGGTATAAACTGGTCACAAACATACGTCCAAGCTAAATTTTAGATATTACACGTTTTTTTGTTGGTTGAAACACAGTTGAGAATGCCATTTCATGGTAATATTTCGTGCATGTGATTTTTTTTTATCAAATCAGCGATTTGATTTGATTAGTGATATGAACAATTTCTAATTTTTAACTGGAAACCCACAAACATTTTTGTTTAGAGTTTCTGTACACCATATTTTCAAAGTTCAATGTATTACATCAAAATGTTGCAAAAGCTTGTTGGAATTTTTAAACTTTTTGTACTTTTAAGGGGGAAAGTTCATATAACGCCCCATGTGGCTTATACGCACCTCTCGTGTTTTGAAGAATCAGTAACATTTTAAGCCTGCAAAATATTACCAATTTGTTTTAAATCCTGTGATTGGCCATGGCAAGAATGTGTCCCAGAATTCAGCCTTTACTCCAATCATGAGTTCTCAATATTTCAACGCCGTTGGCATAAGTTGTGTCGCATGGGCAAGATGAAGGTAGACATTTTTTTTTTGAGTTCAATTCTCACCGACGGCATTTTTTTTCATTTTCTTGTTTCTGGGAAGAATAATCCAATAGGATGAAAATCCCAATAAATATTTTTCTTGTTTCACTTGAATGATTGTATGTATTTGCTCTGCAGCATTTAGCCCGAGAGCTCGAATCTTTCTACCAGTGACGGGAAAGCAAACATATCATCTTTGGCGTGAGTATTGCGCCGAGTATTTCAGCGCATTTTTGCCAAATATTTAACTCCGATCGGCATTGAAATTTTGCAACCTCTTCTTTGGGTGTGGACTGATTAGATAAGTTAATTTATTAGCTATTTCGTAAATCGGCTGAATGCGCATATTATCTGCTATGAGCATTTTGGAACACTTCCCCCTACTTGTCATAAGAAGGTGAGCGAAACTAAGACTTGTAAGGGCTTGTTTCTATAATCATCATAGTTAATATATTTTTATTATTATGTCGCATACAATAATGCAGATCTTGAAATAAATATATACTGGCTAACGAAATTTCAAACAAATATTTTTTTTTTTCTAAATTAACCAGTCGTCATAGGTTAAAAAGTTGTTTGGAAAGGTTTCGACAAAGTCGTGAAAGTGGTAAAAAACTGGATTGATGCGGAACTTTAATTTGAAAATAATCCAAATCGAGTACCGAACTAGAATATTTGGTTTACAAAAACGCAAAAAATAGACATCTTTGTTAACCATGTGTAAGAAATAAAACAGAAGTTGTTTGGAAAGTTTGCTCCAAAGGTCTGTAGGAAACAAACGTTCCTGTGCCAATGTTTCCAATCATAAAAAGCAAGATGAAAAATGAAAAGAGTGAAATACCTCTAGGAGCAACATGGTGTCTCAATTGCAACAATGCGAAACAGAGGCAATTTTTGATATAATTAATGGGACATGAAAATGTCATTCAGAGAAATTTAAAAATAAAAAAAGTTGTGTTTTGACATGAGATTAGGGTGGTCTAACCGGTTTTACCGAAACCGGTAAACCCATTCATTTTCTCAATACCGGCTCAATTCTTTGGCATTGTAATAAAATTGACACAGCAAGATATATTTTACCTAATATGTATGAGTACAAATACTCACGATTTGTTCAATTAGCTTCAAAATCTAAGCTCAATAAACCTTACTGCACGGTTCATGCGAGATTTGATTATTGCTAAAACTTTTCGATATAGGTTTTTAATTAAAACTAAAGTGGCGTTCAGAATAGGATTTTTGTGCTGTCATCTCTCTTTCTCTCTCTTAGATGATTATTTTTTAAATTCCAACTAACGCTCCACAACATTTAAAGACTGTGTATATTATAGGGTGTCCCAAAATTGAATAATGTCTGGGAATCTGAGGGTTCATGTTTAGAGGTTCCAATATCGCGATCTTTGAAAAAAGTTCACTTTTCAAGAATTTTGGACCTAAAATTTTAAAAAAAACTTATATATTTGATCAGTTTTAGATTTTGTTTGAATTGAAAACTACACTTAAAAATATATATCGAACCAAATTGGTATCAAAATTTAAAATTAACAAGCTATTTTCTTAAAAAAAATCACATTTTCTATTTAATTTATCAAAATGTGCACCCAGCTAAATTTTTTTGATGCAGATGCGCATCGATGCATTTGTGCGCATCGAAAAGTTTCAGTAGTAATCAAATCTCACATGAACCTTGCTGTAAGGTTTATTGAACGTTGATTTTGAAGCTAATTGAACAAAATTTGAGTATTTGTACTCATACATCCCAAGTAACCATAAGCACTAAAGCTTTGCATTTTTATAGCTTTACACCAGCATTCAAAGGCTAAATTACACTATATCAGCACCTAAAGTGCAATTTTGCATTACAACAGCCCTTCGAGTGCTATGCTGCATCATGTTAAAATTATACCACTCTTTTAAAATGCAACTTGCATTCTATCAGCTTTGCACAATCCTTTTGAAATGCAACATTGCTCTAAATCAGAATAACAAATGCAATTTTTTCTAAGCATTAAATTGGCATCAAACAAGCTTGCTTTAATGCTTTTAAGCACTATGTAAGCACTACAGTGGCATTAGGCCAAAGCACATTAGCATTGATTGATACTGAATCAATGCAAATTCAGGGCACTGGTTGCTAGAAATTTGATTCAAATAGGTTTTTTTTGAAAGATTTAACGCGGACCTGATAGGTTCTCAGGCAAAGTCAATGTCAAATGTCAGAGCCACATATGTCATGAGTTCGATTCCAGGTCATTTTCAGCTGAAAAATAAAAAAAAAATATCATGTAGAAAATGCCAGCCGAGAGATCTTCTCAATATGCATAAGCGAATATAAAAATAATTACAAATTTAGTATCATGGCAGAAAAATGAACCAAACAAAAAAAAAATATATTTTTTTCGCATGGTCGAACCTCATTTGAACGCCATTTGCATTTTCCCAGCATTTTGCCCGCCAACGCTGTAGCATCAACCAATGCTATAACAGTGCTTTTATAGGGTTATACCAGTTTCTGCACTAATGCAGCAGTTAATTTCGCCAAACCTGACTCACAGAGCTAAAATGATGCACAGAATCAAGCTCTATAGCTGACGCTAGAGCAGAGTTGATGCTAGATTTTAGTGCTTATGGTTACTTAGGATGTTTGGTAAAAAAACATCTTCCTGTGGCAATTTTATAACAATGATGAAGAAGAATGATGAAAAATTTACCGGAAATACCGGTTGAGAAAATAACCGGGTTTACCGGTTATACCGGTTTCGGTAAAACCGGTTAGACCACCCTACTTTTCATGAATTCGGTATCAGAGTGCCTTCAGTAGGGTGGGTGCATATTGAGGAAAAGTAGGCAAGGGGTACCAAAAGTTTCTCATTGGTGGGGGGTGGAGACAGCGATGCCACACATACCGATTTTCCGGTATTTATACCGATTTTTGAGCAAAATTTTGACCAAGAATCGGTATATACCGATTACCGATTTTTGGCAAAACATACCGATTTCATACCGATTTTTAAGATTTTTACTCAAAATTCATTCCACTTCAACATTTTCACTTCATTCAAGCTATCCTCGTAAAGTTCCCGTAGAAAGAAGACAAAGTTCGGTAGCTGGCGTGGCGTAACTTTGATCTGTACAACTTTTAAAGTATTCTGCAAAGATTTCCTGTTTTGTTCCTTTGTTCTGTCAAATGACTTTTATGGTACTCAGCCTCAAAGCCAATGGACTAAGCTCAAGGCTGATATTTGACCTTATGCGACTGCCAATAAAAGTTCCTTAAGGTCAATTTCAATTGATGATCGCATTAAAGCTCTTGTCTCGTGAGATGCTAACTTTTCAAGGAAATACATACACCGTTTGAATATAATCATAATCCTTGTTCATCTCGTCGCCAGATTGGGGTTTGTCGAGATTTAAAGTGCAATCAGATACACGGTATGTAATATCATCGGTATAATCTTCAATCCTTCTGTATTTTGTTAGCCATATAAATTATATCATAAGTACCTAAACTGCAGAGATCGCAGAATTAAAGACCACGCCAGGCAAAATATAGTGAAACTATGTGTTTTTTAATCTTTTTCGGAAGAACACCTTTTTTTAGAGTACATCTCTCATTTATTTTCGCATAAAATTCTTGGATAATCATATGACTAATGCGTGATTTTTCATAAAATAAAATTAATTTTTTATTGGCTATAAAAAAAAATGAAGCAACAACTACCTCAACTTTCTGCAATCATTTTTTTTTCTAATCGCTAAAACTCATATCTAATACTAATAGCTGAATTGGCCAGATTTGCGAAAATCCATCAATAAAACGAATACCAACGACTTGGGCCCATATTCACCTCGGACGTCAAAAAGCCATTGGATTTGTAAGTGCTTACTAAATTAAAATTTCCGTTAGGTTGACCTGGTTCTATTATTGCCTTATCGAATTTATCAAATTTACATCCCACTAAAGCCAAACATCAAAGTCTCAAGTTTTTACTTCATTTATATGCCTAACCAACGTGTAACCTGAAAGTGCTCGCCATGCCCCTATTTTTCTTATCAAACGGTAACTTTTAAAATAAATTTCCATTCAGTTATGAGTACTGGAAAGAAACACTTATTTCGGATTTTCTGCTGAATTTTCATTTGTGATTTTTGCTTTCGTCAGCAAAAGCAGAAAGTTTTAAAATTAAAAAAAATGTACAAGTCATAACAAACATAAAGTTCTGTTAAAATTTCGAAACCGTCATTTTGTGTAAACTAGTGTTACCTAGAACCAAGTTACGGAGAAAACGCAATAATTTATGCTAAAACACATTTAGTCAGCTAGTTTTGAACTAACAATGAACATTCATAAGAGTTCTTAGACTTGCTGTTAATTGCAAGCTTCTATTTAAAGATAAATACGTCAGGAAGTTGAAAATATAAGAATTTTTGAATATCCACCTCAAATACCGATTTTCATACCGATTTTTAGGATTTACATACCGATAAAAGATTTTTTTGGGTTTCAAAATACCGATAGAAATGTGGCATCACTGGGTGGAGACGGTGCGCTTTTTGACAGCGAATTGTTCGCCTACCATGCCTACGATTACGATTGCCTGTCACAAGATGGACGATTCCGTGCATTGGCATAAGAATACACCTGAAGCTTTACCCGCCTTGTTCGGTATACTTTGGAAAATACCGGTTTTACCAGTTTTATCAGTTTTATCTATTACAAATACCGAAATACCGGATTTGGAAAAACCAGTAACACCGACTACCCTACATGAGATGCAGAATTTTCAGCTTAACCTTTTCAAACTGTTAAGCTATTTTAGAGGAAACCACACTGACGTTCTAGTACCAACATTTTTGTACGGTGCTTTTGTGAGTGATTTGTCTCCTGGCATTGTTCGGCATTAAAACGCTAAGCGCTTTTTTGCCTGCTCCGTTTTTGTTAGATAATTATCGTTTTCACTTAACTTTTCACCAAACTTTTGTACAAACGAATGAAAAAACTCCACCACAAGCAATCAGTCAAGGAAGAATGCTAATACATGATTTTTTCCAGTGTCTGGCGTTAAATTGCTAATCGCTAAATCCGCTGCTTTTTTATTGTCAAATTTATTTTCTCACAGGATTTCACAGGATGAACAAACTCCACTAGGTGCAATTCCTAAAGCAATAATGCTGATAAATGTTATTTTCCACAAGGTGGTGGAGTTTTTTTAGCCGTAGTTTCTCCAACAATTAAGTTAACTAAAGCGAATAGCGTTTAAATGCCGGCCTGTGTCCCCTGGTATGCTCTTGTATCAAAACTAACAAAATAACGAATGTGTTTCCATCGTTTTGGTGGTATGTCAAGATTTATCTACATCCAATAAGTGTAACATTGTCACACATCGAATCGCTCGAACTCGGAACTCGTCTATAACACAAGATTGATTTTTCAAAAACGCAATATCCTAAAAATGTTTTAACATCATGGAAATAAAGTATATCGCATCCCGATATGGTGTTAGAAATATGGTAATCCAATATGAAAAGGTAAACCAATGATTGGCATTGAATTGTACATAAACGTCATCGTTAGTTGGTTATCTTTCGAATACAGTAGATGTAAGATAACAAAACGGAAATTCAAACGAAATATTAAGAAAATTAAAAAAAAATCGATTTGTCTATAACCGGACAACATATTGTTGTCAATGACCGGACAAGAAAATATTCAAAAAAAAATGGTCCTCTGAGAAACTTTAATTTTGCTGTCCGGTCATAGACAATTTTTCTCTAGATTTTTCGAAACAAATGTTTCATTCTGGTTTGTTGAAAAAAGTTTTTTAAATCCCAAAAAAAAAGAAAAAAAAAGTTTTTTAAATGGCTTTATAAAATGTTCAGTATTGAAAAACAAGTACTCCCAAGACCTGTGCAAGTGATTTGAGTCTTTTTAATACGTTTTAGTGCCATATGTGCCAACTTTGGTGAAGTAATTCGTAGTGTCCGGCCATAAACAACACTTTTGGAAATTAGTGGAAACTAACATAAACACATACAGTAGTTTTTAGATTTTATCACTGTGCGATTTTCCAATACTCGCTAACCTCACGCTCGATTTTATCACGGTTATTGTTTCGATTTTATCACATTGTTTTCGAAAATCATTCAGAAATCATTTGCTATTTTTCCATTTTTGCTTCAAGTTTCGCCAAATTCATGGTTTCGCCATTATTACGGTGAATTAAGCGTGATAAAATCGAAAAACTACTGTAAATATGTTTTAATTTTTTTTTCTCATTTAGTTTAGTGATCATAATATTGATTAGAGATGTACCGAATATTCGGCGCCGAATACCGCCAAAAAACCGTAAACCGAATATTCGGCTCACCGAATAGTTGAGCCAAGTATCCTGCCGAATAGGCCGAATACTTATTTTTCAAATTTTGTACACTTACAAACTTGTCGAATTTTATAACTGATTTTGGATAATTTCTAAGATATCCAAAAGTAATGTTGGAAAAGCTACAAAATCATCATAAACTTATGGTTTCAGTAAAAGGTCTTAGGTTTATTCGTGTAAATTTCACTGTAGATAGCTTTATATACTTTGAATATCGTTTATTCCAGATTTTTTTTTATTTATCCAGGCTTGTCCATGAATCCAATAAAGAATTCCAGAAAAGTCTAATCTGACCGTGATGGCCAGATATTATTTGAAATTTTTCAGATTTTACACGGGTTTATCCAGATTATTTGCAAAATCAAATAAATTTTTCAAATTTCTGTTTGAAAATTTTTAGATTTTGCTTTCCAAAGCGATTTGTTAGAGTGAATTTAAAGATAAAATCAATTTTTTTTTTTAACCCTAAGATACGTTGCTGTGACTCGACGAAAACATTGAATTTCTAGAAATTTATTTTCTTTTTCCTTTTGTATGTTTGAGAATAATGCCTATATTCTGTTGAAATATGTATGTTCTTTTTTTTAACATTGTTTTTCAAAAAATCGTCCAGCACCGGCCGTGTGGATTCGCTTGGTAGAAAATATGGTTTTCTTAAAGTTAAAGATCATCGTTTTTTAACAACTATTTTGAAAACACTCATTATTCAACCATAATTTTACCTTCCATAGAAACAACAAAAATAGTGAACAATCCAGACATTAAACTTAACAAAAGTGACAGAAAAGATGACAATATTGTAAGTAGGACAAAGATTATGCTAAGATCAATTTAGTGTTTTTAAATTTAAGTATTCACAACTTTTGTAGTTTCCCTGAAGATGAGACTAATCAGTCTTGAAACGTTGGAGTAAATATAATATCATCTTAAAAATAATAGACTGAAGTGCCGTAAATAAAAAATATTACATCCAATTACCAGTCGATCGAAAATCTCATATTTTGAAAACATTTAACTTAAATTCTACATTCATCTGATTCAATATCAAATAAGCAATTTCAAATAGCTTGGCAACTGTTTTGACATGTTTTGTCCCAGATTTTACTGGAACCCTATCTCTTCGATGATAAACGTCCTAGAAGCGACAAGTCATTTGATGTCCTTCTAACTATTGATGACGTTTTGAAAATCAAAAAGTCCTCAACTTAAAGAAGATCTGATGTATTATACATCTGGTTGAAAATATTCGATTCAAAAACATATGGAGTATTAAGATAGAAGAAGTAGAAGAAAGATGAAATTTTTGCTTTTCAATTTCCGTTAAAAACTCAACAAAATATTCGACCGAATATTCGGCCGAATATTCGTTTGGCCGAATAGTTGAAATGGTCAATATTCGGTATTCGACCGTTCGCCGAATACCACTATTCGGTACATCTCTAATATTGATACTCTTCAAATCAGTAGTGTAACCGATATGTACAAAAATATATTTTCGAAGCTATTGCTGAAAAACCTTAAGTGTTCGGTAGTAGACAAGTTCCCCGTATTCAATTTTTGTAAATTTATTTCCGGCAAATCGATGAAAAAGTATATTCTAGGAGAAAGAATATCAGAAATGGAATTGATGAAGATTGATAGAAAAGTTAGGAGAAAATTTACAGATGTTGAAAAAAGCGAAAGAGCATTTTTGTGAGGAAAACTTATATACGTACACCATACTTTACCCCGCAACATTTCATTATTTAGGAGAAGTAGGACCGGGATAGAGGTGGCACTACCTGAACCTATACAAGAAAATCTGGTTGATCCAAAGTTTTCATGCGATGAACACGTATACTCTGGACTTTCTATCCATCTACATATATCTACATATATCAATTTTCATTTCTGATATTCTTTCTCTAAGAATATACACTTTCACCGATATGCCGGCAGGCTTCGGACGCATCTCAGAGCAATACAAGAGCGGTGTAACTTTCTACTCCACTCTTTCAAAGTTGTTGTGAGCGGAGCAAGAGTGGTTGATTGGAGCAGAGTGACGATACACAGAGGGAGCGTTTTTCGTCACTCACAAAACACTCAAAATTGAAATGAGTATTCTTTAAGTGCGTCTCCCAAAGAGCGCTCTGGAAGTGTACACAGAGTGCGTACAAGTAATAAATTGATGGTGTTGTTCGCTGTGGTTATTTTTTTGCTGTTTTTTCAGACGAAATAAAAAGATAATAACATCAAATCGGAATAAACAATACACTTTGGTTAAAAATTGGCATTTAATAACGAGCTTTTATCTATATATATAAAAAGCAATTTCTGTATGTTTGTTTGATTGTCCTCTATAGACTCAGCCGTCTTAAGAGCTAAGGTCTGAAATTAGGCATGAATGCTCATTAGGACCAGGAAAGATGAAAAATGTTTTCAGATTTTCGGATGACCCCTTCTGAAGGGGGTCGTCCATACAAGACAAATATTGTTTTCACGATATTGACGTTATTTTTCGTCGGATTGTGATGAAAATTTGAACATGAGGGTTTTGAGAGATGGCCAATCGATTTCAGGTATTGCATTTTGGGTCAGGGGTCGGCAAAAGGGGTCGTCGATATCAACTGTTTATTGTTTTTGCGACATTGGCGTTATTATACCAGATTGAAACGAAACTTTGCACATGACGAGCAATCAATTCGAGATGCTAAATGCGGAATCAGGGGTCGTCCAAAGGGGTCGTCCATATTAACTTTCAATATCTTAGTGATATTGACGTTTTCATGCATCGGATTGGGCTGAAAATTTGCACATAGGAGTTATTAGGGACAAACAATAGATTTCACTTATCCAGATTAAAGTCAGGGTTCGGCCAAGGGGGTCGTCTATATTAACAATTCACTGTTAATGCAATATTGTAATTATTATACAACGGATTCAGATGAAAATTGGCACACGAGAGTTTTGAGGGACGGGCAATCGATTTCAGGTATTAAACTCAGTGTAAGGTCGGCAAAGGGGGTCGTTCATATTAACCTTTCCATATTTTTGCAATACCGTCGTTATTATACATAGGATTGGGATGAAAATTTGCACGCGATAGTTTTCAGGGACGGGCAATCGATTTCAGATGTTAAATGCTTTGCCAGGGGTCGACGAAAGGAGTCGTCCACATTAATTAAATTTCCACTGTTTATGGCAATATTGACGTTATTATGCAATGGATTGCTTAGGAAATTTGCACACGGGAGTTTTGAGGGAAAGGTAATCGATTTCAGATAACAAAGATTGCATAAGAGGTCACCAAAAGGGGTTTATTTTTTTTGGCAATAATTGCGTTGTTATGCAACGATTGAGTCGAAATTTATACACGGGGGGATTCGCCACGGTCAATTGATTCATGATTTCAAATTAAGTAGCAGACGTCAGAAAAGTGATCGTCTAATATTTTTGAGATTATTACTTAACTATGTATTCGGAAGTGCATCTGGAAAATGCTTGGCAATTGACTTTCATACAAACTGTTTATGTGTGTTTACTGTGAATAACGAACAACAAACTGTTTATAACATATTCCAAGTTTAAAGCGAAACGGAGTTCGTATGGGATCAGCTAGTTCCTTATAAAGTATCCAGTCAAGGAGTAGTCTCTTTACGATAAGGTTCAAATTTACAACTTTTGAAAATGCGAAATGGCGATGTTTGTCATTTTGAGATTTCGTTGATTACGTGATGACCTGCTCCATTTTTTTTATACATACTGATGTGTGCGTTGCAACACGTCCAATTGAGAATTCCATTCAAATCAAATCTTGATGACAATCTTCATTGAAATTAAACTTTAACTGAAAATCGATGTCTACTTCCTCGAAAAGATTAAATTATAATATTTCTTTTTTTTTTATTTTTAATTTTTATTTTCATTTTTTGGAAACCATGTCACCAAAACCAATACGACATACCATCCATGTTGTCTAATTTTTAATGCATAAATTGATTGCTTCCAATTATTAGCTTTTTTATACAGGAACCTCCCAAATATTGTTTTCATATTCAAGGAGTATTTTTATTACGAGATCTTTGTTTTGGATTTGGCTTATTTTAAAATCATAAAAATGACACCAAATATCTTGGATTAGGCTGGTTTATTCTTCTGAGTGTGTTAAAGGATAGGTTAAAAACGAGAAAAAATAAATTGAAAATATTTCCAGAAAAAAATTCTTCCTTTTTGAGGTAATTTATTTTCGAATTACTGTGAGTTATAAGATTAAGTGAATTGGTTTTTGTTCTAACATTTTTAAACGAAATTTCAATAATAAATAATTCAAGATATTTTTCTAAATTTCAGAGCGGTTAGCGTGGTAAGATGGAAATCGCTAGTCCATTGATGGCATGGGTTCGATTCCCATCTCTATACTGGATGTAAAATGTTATTCCTTTAATTCGTTTGTTTCTTGTTAATTCATCATTTTTATCATTTTTAACTTTCTGGTAAATTTTCCATTTTGTGACATTTGAAACTAGAGGTGTAGATATTTATATTTTTTCAAATATTTAAGTACAACCCTTATGAAAAATTTATTTATTTATTTACGGTTTTTTGGCAGTTAGATTAGTCTGAAAACTGTTGTCAACTTTTGCAGATGTGTACGTGAAAACACTTTTCCTTTGCCTTCTTCCGGGGGGATGCTTTGGGTTGCCGGCTAGTGTCTACATTTTACATTTCTACTTTGCTACATGGAAAAGGGTTGGATAGGATAGGATAATGAAAGGGTACATGGATTGCAAAGCTATAGAAGGACCACTAGAGTACCCTAAATTTGTATAAAAATTTTGTGTAGAATGTTGTGCGCGGCAGGCTGAAATTGTAGCTTGGCCTGACAAATTTGAGCAAGATCGGACCACGGGAAGGGGTCTCTCAACGAATCTGAAGTTTGTACGGGATTATGAGACATTTTGTTCGGGAGGAACATGAAGTTTTTCATCGTGGTTCCCTCCGGTTGATTTCTTTTGAATACGGCTTTTCTTAAAGCTTAAATTATGACAAATATTCACATGATAGTTTGGAGAGTAGTTCAACCGAAACTGTAGGGTAAAGTTGGATTACTTGATCTTCGTTTTCTTTTTTCATCATATCTTTTGAGAAAATAACCATCTGGAATCCCATTTTTTCCCTGAAAATTCACAAAAGCTCTGTTTTAAGATTATTAACAACTTTTGTTTAAGGGAAAATTTTATCGTTGAGGATTTTTTTGATAATTTTTACTAAAATTGCATAACTACAGGAGCACAGGTGTACAACATGACTTTCAGTACTTTTTCGGTTGTAGTTTTTACACACGTAAATTTTTTCCTAAATTGAGACTGACTCATTTTGATATAATTCTTGTCGAAGATGTTACACAAATAACTGAGATAATTTAACTTATACGAAAAGAGAACATTGTACATACCACAACATTGTACATATGAAGCTTGAAGCTTTTTTAATCGACAATGAAGATACCTATCGTTTTACTGCCTGTAATTTAAACTAAGTGTTTTATTCGAGTGAGAGTGAATTGTGTTGAAGTTTGAAATTGCTTATATAATAAATTTACTAAATAAAAAAAAGTCTCAGTTATTTGTGAAACAATTTTGACAAGAATTATTTAAAAAAGTTACTTTGAGTCAGTCTTAGAAGATTTCCAAATCCAGAATTTTTTTTTAAGTGTGTAAAAACTACAACCGAAAAAGTACTGAAAGGCAGCCCCTGAAGTTATGCAATTTTACTAAAAATTATCAAAATATTTCTTATAGGATACAATTTTTCATTTCAAATTGAGCGATCCGGTCGGGCCAGTCGAACATTCTGACGCCTCTGTAATAGTGATGAATATCATCCTTTGAAATAATAGCCTGTTTTTAAAGCTTTATAACTTTTATATCCTAACTTTAATCGTATTAAAGTCTTGGAATGAAATATTTGTAATAATTTTAGTTCCAAGAAAAACTGTATTCAAAAGAAATCAACCGGAGGGGATTTTCTTCCCAAAGAAAATGTCTCAAAATCCCATACAAACTTCAGGCTCGTTAAGCGATCCCTACCCGTGATCCGATCTGGCCTAAATTTGTCATGGGATCTTGTACTAAGTCTAGGCAGACGTTTTACGCAATTTCTAAGACATTTGGCATCAAACAGTCATCAACATGTACGTACAAGTTTGGTTTTGGAAATTTGTTGATGAATTTTACCCATTAATTCATTGTCATACTGATGTTTGTTTATGTGATTAAGTTAAGGTGAAAACGATTATTTAAAATTACATTAATTTTATAAAACTTTTTTAATATGAACCTCTGCGAAGACGTGCTTGCGAGCTGTGTTTTCAAAGCGCTGTCTAAACGAATCCATTTGCGAGCGTCTGTTTTTGTTACAATGGGAAGGACGGTTTCCTAAAACACACTTTACTTCCCTGAGTGTTTACACTAAGAGTACACTCTGAGAGCAACACTGGCGGAGCACACATCACTCATGTAAGTAAGTGTCGAACATTTATTTTTCGGGAAGCATGAGCAGAGTGTGTGTGGTTTGCCGCTCACAAGAGTGTGGGTTCCACACCTCTTTGTGAAGCTCTGCTCTTGCA
Source organism: Uranotaenia lowii (assembly GCF_029784155.1). Lineage (NCBI taxonomy): Eukaryota > Metazoa > Arthropoda > Insecta > Diptera > Culicidae > Uranotaenia > Uranotaenia lowii. Next base: position 195,954,150 of record NC_073693.1, read on the forward strand.
CTTATGAGCGACACCTCAGGAGCCGTCCGAAGCCTGTATGCCGGAATTAATTTTCAAGAAATCAATTAACGGTGGTGAACTTATCTTATAAATTTTTTTTCGGCATATCGGTTAAAATGTATATTCTTGGAGATAAAATATCAGAATTGAAAACTGATAGAGATAAAATGTTAGGAGAAAATTATTCGACAATTGAAGAGAGATCAGAGTAGGAGAAAATTTACAGATGTTGAAAAGATCGAAAGAGCATTTTTGCGGGGAAAATTTATTAACGTACACAATACTTTAAGAGTAATAAAGCAATCAAGCATATTTGTAAACTTCCGTCAATATTATCAGCAACGCTCATAAATACACCTCGGTGTTTGCATAATTAAAACGAGAATAAAAAACAACATGCGACCTAAATGCGGTTATTGCCCTTTGCTAGAGACTTAATTCCTAGAAAACATCAATCATTTTGTCATCGATTGACGTATTTAAAATGTTTCATCATTTCCAGAAGATGACATTAACAGCTCAGCAAAGTTCAAGTTGTAACAAATTATCGAGAAACTCGTTGACTTATCAATTAATTGTCATTGGAAAAATACCCTTATAAAGAAATTCATTATTTTTGATCAAATATGACTTGGTAAAAACTTTTGAGGTTCCTTTTATACGCATATCTATGTTTTCCCAAAAACGCATTAATTATTTTCTCTTTCTCAAAAGAATTCATGAGCTCTATTTAGAAGTGAGTTAGCATTACATTGCAGTGAAGAGTTCAAGAAGATTGGTTAATAACAAGAAGAGCTGTTGTTAGCAAAAATAGTTAAAGTTTTTGACAAATTTTCGTTCAAAATCTCGAAAAGCGTTAAAAATTACGAGAATTTTGGTTAAAGCGCACGGCAACAGTATAATCGCTTTTTCTGTTAAATTCATTGAAAAAAATTCTATTCGCTTCATTCAAAGTTGAACATATATTTAACTCAATATGATTGCCCGAGACAAAACAAATCTGCCTATATGTCCAGCCATGAGGATATCTGCTGGAGAGCAGGTTCCTCGCTCGTGCTATCGCTAATAAAACCGAAAACGATAAAATCACAACTCGCAAAACGATGATGTTCCTACGGCTCGCGCTGCCGTGAAAAAAAATCAGCAACTCGTGAAAAGTATTGCGCTTAAACAGTAACAGCAATAGCAGCAGCAGCAACAACAACAACAAAAGAAAGAGATTGATTCCGTAACTGGACCAACGACCGAATCGTACGTTGGCCGTGACAGTGAACGCGATCGAGGTTCGCGCATGTTTGCCGCGCTGAGAGGACTATCAATGGAACGAGAAGAACGTGTCAATGTGGATTGAAATGAATACTGTAAATTTCATCGGAAATATTATCATAACATTTAGAGTTAGAATAGCTTCCTTTCAAAAACAAGCGTAGAACTATGATAAGAATTTTGCACATTAACTATCTTTGAAGAAATGAAAACTTATTATCGGTTGACAATCATGAGTTGCTCGGTTCGGAGAATTGTATAGACATTTCATTATTAAGTCGGTTCCTTGTTATCTTTCTAAACGTGAAAAATAATATTGACTTTTTGTGAACATGATTAAATCAAAACAAATTGTTCAGTGTTTTACTGAACTTCCTGAACGTTTTGCATATTGATTGTATTTGTGCGTTGCTATCGGTTATATTCCTCTGCTTGGAATTAGTTCAATTCATTCTCAAGTGAGCTTTCAGACCAGTGAGTGATAGTTCTAGTAAAACACGTTTCGGTAAGTAAGAAGGTTTTAAGCAATTTAAAAAGGAATGCCTTTTTAGAGATTTTCAACAGATAGTTATTTATGAAATTCATGATTCAAAACAGTAAAATGTTCGGTAATTTTTACCGAAACCATAAAACGTTCGGTAATTTCAGTTAACGATGCATAGCGTATTCGAGATTCGAGACTCAAATCATCTCGCGTAATACGTTGTGCGTCATAAACCGAATTTACGGAACGTTTTATGGTCTCGGTATAAATTGTTGGACATTTACAGAGTTTGGCAAACATATTTAACCAGCATATCGGCAATAATTACAGATATTTTGGCGAACAGTACCAGGCATTTCGATAAAAAGCACCGGTTGCTCGATAAATATTACCAAACATTTTCAATTTTTTTTTTTTTAAACCTATCAGTATTTCGGTATATTTAAAAGTATTCCGGTTATTATTAAGGATGCTACAGTACAGGACAAATCAAAGTACGCACTTGCCATCAAAATTTTCAAATCCCTGTATCTTTACTCTCATAAGGAATATGGTCTCATAATATTCAGATTAATTGTAGTATTTTTTAAACACTAGTCAAAAAATGTTATCTGTTCTTTTAACTTAAGCGCAGTTGTAGTCAAAGTCAATTTTCGCTTGGGCGAAATAAAGTGCACACTCTTAAATAATATCCTAACAGATAGCTATATCCCTGCTAAGAAATTCTTTCCGACTTTTTATAAACTTAAAAGGATATAATTTTCTAAAGGTTTTACTATTCGTGTATCCTTTCTAGGGTGCGTTTGAACCCGGTAAAATTCCACTCCCGATGAAAACCCGCTGTATCTCTCTTGTTTTTCAATCCATTATTATTGCATTTATAGTTTTCGAATTCTTTTAATGTAGCCTTTATATATGTAACAGCTACAACAGTTTTCAATACCCAAATCTTATTTGTGTAAAGTATTGCAGCGCTAATGCAATTTTAACCACGAGAATCGGTATGAAACAGCCTTTATTGCGAAAATCTTGCGTTAATATACTCAAAGTTGAATTTAAGTGCAAGAAAATCTGAAAAATAACAAATTAACGTTTTGTTAATTCGCAAAATAGCTACCTTTGAAAATTCGTCGAAAATTCTGTGTTTCGTATTTAGAAAACTTAAAATGCGTTAATGTGCGAAATCACGTCGACTTTCCAATCATCTTTTCAATGTTAATTTAGTGTGACTAAACAATTTTGATGGTTCACTGATTGAAAAAAAACGGTTATCACACTCCTTTTTTACATTTTTGGTGGTCATGATCTTAAAAAATTTAAAAAAAATTACCGTTGTGTGCAACGTATAGCTTCTAACTTCAGCTTTTTTGGAAACTAAGTGAAAGCCTTTTTTCCGAAGCGTATAACTTTAAATTTGTTTAAGACTTAGAATAACGCAAAACTGAAGTTTGTAGGTGAATAATGTCTATGAATCAGGTTTGAATTGCATTACGAAGTTTCCCAAACTATAAATGTTGTAAAAAATGATTGAAACACAAGAAAGAGTGTCAAATTAACACTCAAGGTCTGATTAGGCATTTTTTTCCTGGGAGTTCAGGATGCATCCATTTAAAAAATGATGAAAAATTAAAGATTTCAAAAGTTCATTGAGGGTCTTAAAAGATATTTTTTTTGTATGCACCCAAATAAAGTAAGAAGGCGACAAACTTCCAACAGTGTCATATTGACACTCAAGAGCGGATTAAGGTTAAAATGAATGAGGAGCATGAATTACGGCAAAAACCGTATCAGTTCAGTAAAACAGAGGAAGCAAGAGTAAGTCTTCAATCAGAAAAATCTGTCGAGTTCCCGAGTAATGGCTAAAAATCTTTGATTCTGACATCTGAATGATTTATTAAAATATTGATTTTCATGTTTTAAACATTGTGTGTTTTCAATTTAAAAAATGTTACGTTTAAAAAATAGGTCATCCACAAAGCAAATACTGCTTTAGCAATATTGACGGTATTATACATTAGATTTCATCAAAATCTGCACACGTTTTCAAGAACTGCCAATTGATTTTAAATTTTATATTTAAGGTCGGTGCAAAAGGGGTAACCGTGATCATCCAAGTCGATTTTTTTTTGAGTTATTGTTTATTATGC
>NC_073693.1:195958546-195983546 GCF_029784155.1 Uranotaenia lowii
ACTGATTTCGCATGTACGCATTCGCATTCGTTGCCTCTAGGTATCTCGGCAGGACAAACCGAATGAGAATATTTGCGTTATTGGAGTGTCGCCGAAATTAACCGTTTTATTGTAAGTTCGGTGACTCAACTCTCAATTTTTTACATGCTCTGTCGATTTTTGAGAGGACGCGCTTACTGGGCCAGAGCTATTGGAATTAGGTGTTTTTGGCTTTCGAAACCGGGGTGCGAATAATGTGTGGAGAGGAACAAATAAACTCACCCGGGTGATTTGCAGCTATCGCACGGGGCACGGGGGTGATTTTTTCTCCGTTCTCCGTCTTTCTCGGTAGAGAATGGCATCTCTGGTCTCAACCCATTTTTTACAAAATTTATAGTTTTAGAAAGCTGATAACTCAAATATTCAGCTAAAGCTTCGACAATATTAAGCTTAAATGATTAATTTTAAAGATATTCAAGTTCGAGCCTTGTGTTAACATACTCAAAAGCCAGTGCAAAGTCAAATTAGATACTGGAATAGTCTCTAAAAATGCAGATAGATAAAAAGTTCGAAAAACAGCTATATTTGAATAGTCGTCCAAAGTTCTGTGTTTCGTATTTCTGAAATCTAAAAATGCCAAAATGTCATAAATATGAAATAACGAAAAGTTTCAAATTCACTTATCAAAAATTTTCTACTGTGACTGTGTTCATTTTTCAGTACAAAATATTCAATTTCCCGTACAACCCTAAAATTTCAAATTTACTCATGTAAACGTTACTTAAAGTTCTGCAAAAAATAATCGATGAGTTTTAAACCAAAACGAAGCTTTTCGGATCCTAGGGTTTGAGAAATTCAAAAACGGCCTAAAATCGACTCAGTATGCCTTATATGACAATAAATACAGGGAGTTCAGCTCAAAAAGTTAGGTTATACCTAAATACTTTGACCTTGAAATAAATATATAATTATTAGACTTATTTTCGTATTACGCCAAATCCAGTTTCCATTTTTTAGCAACGAACAGCAGAAATACATTTTATTCCATTATGTGTTGATCTTTATATTCAAATACGTCGAAGTAAAAACAATACACTTCTAAACGTAGACTTGCGAGTAGGTAGGACTTTTTTACACACTTGTTTATTTCGCCATTCGCGAACGCACTGGAATGCAGCAAAGTGCAACTTCGGAAACACACATTGCAAAAGATCACTCGTAGTGTTTTTCCCCTGCAGAATTAGTTAGTGTTGTCGTCTACTTCACTATAAAGTCGTTGTCGCTTGCAAAAAAAAAAAACTCTCATGCGGGCTTAACCATGAATACTTGCGGTTTTGATAAAAAAAAATTCTGCTGTTAAAACCATTCTACACTATTGGCAATGTATTGGAAGCTCGGCAGAATGTCTTCTTCTTCCATTTTGCGTGATGCTTTGAAACATATCATTAATCTAAGAGTACATACCTACTCATTATTCAATTGATCTTTGGAAATCTATCTTCATTGGAATAAGACACTGTTGAAAAAATCCATAACCTTCCTAGCCGTCCCGGAGCAAAGACACGAATCTGAATGTTACATAAAAGTTGGTGGCCGATGTCGACTTGTCATCTTGCTTGGCAAGTTCATTAAAATCTCAGTCACTCAATCATCATTGGGCCTCAAAGACGGACCGTCGGTTGCACTATGGGGCAGTTCCATGCAATGAGGCGGCAAAAAGTATGATTAGGTGTTTTGGACTATTTTGTTATTTTTGAAAATTTTGTATGAAAATTACTATTTTAAATAACTTAAATAAATTCTAACAAAATTTTTGTATAAATAACTTTTAAAGTACGATGTTTGGTGTTATTTTTGATCCTATTTTTTATTTCTTTTGAAAACCGGGTTTTGGACTAATTGCTCATTAAATGATAAATAACATCAAGACATTTCATGAAACTTCAAAGAAAAATGTGTGAAATGATCAATCATGAGAAACATTTTTTTGACAAACCAACATCAACTTTGTTGAATTTATACTCATTAATGGGTAAAAACTACCCATTTGCATGATATTTTCAGCATTATTTGACTATAACTCAAAAACGGTGCTTTAAGGTGCCTGGAATCTCTTTCATTGTATTTTTAGGACTTTAAAATAGATCTTTATAGTGAAAAGAGTATGGGGAAATGCGGGGATTTTTTTTGGCAAGGCTTTAAAGTTTTTGACTTTTGAAAAAAATTATTATTTACTCATTTTTATCAAAGATCAACTTAATGTGTAAAAGTTTTGAATAGTTCAAATGATAGCTTTTAATATAAGCTTTCATATGGTGTACTTTGAATTTAAGAAAAAAATGTTTTCCATAGAAATATATGTGATTTAAATTTTTTTCTTCATCGCATAAATTTTTCAATTTTTCAAAGTCTGATGTCTGTGGTGCGTTCAGTATTCAAGATAATGAGTTGAAAAACTGGAAATATCTTAGTTAAATATTAAGTTATTAACTAATAAAAATAAAAAAGCGATCCGATAAAGTTCGGTTTTTGACTTTTTGCCGCCTCAAACCCCATAGTGGGTTGTAGGCTACTGATATTTTACACTCGAGGTTGAACTTTGCTGTTTGAGTACCGTTCATAAGAAGAAACGCATATGAAAAATCTTCGCATATACCTTAGAAAGCAATTGCTGGTGCCGATATCTACCGAGTTATGACTGTTCTATGTTAACATCTTCACGGCATACAAGTGAGAATAATTGACTCTCAATTAACAAGAGATACGCCTAAAGCTTCTAAAAAACATCGCTCGCAATGAATTTTGTAGGTACGCTGGAGATGTTAGGTATACGTAGGATAAGGCCACGAGTTTGAATTTAAACGGACGCAATAACAGCACGTGCAAACAAGTATTTCACAAATTTCTCTTTCGGGTTCTGCATCACAGTACATACATTCAAAATTGACACTTGTTACCTTAAATAATAACATGTGCCTCACCATGTGGCCTCACATCCAGCTACTTCTCAGTTTATCAACCACCGTAGATACTCTCGGAAACCACACCTTTTTTTATGAGAGGAGGAGGAAAATTGCACTTCCTACACGCCTAAACCTATACACGCTGCTGATGGTTTGTGAGAAAAAGGAAATCGTCGCTGTCTTCGGCTGATAAGTGGGTTGTTATTTGTCGCGCGCACAAGCCGGAGTCGAATGTGTATAGTTGGTTTAGATAGTTTCACTTTCAATGTTTAGCGGTTGTAAATATACGACGACCGTTTTTCCTACTGACTTACATTAGACAGTAACTATTGCATTTGAATAGAATAATTGAAATTTCTTCCCTTTGTCCCTAAAGCTTGATTGGTGTTATATAAGTTTTTCATATCAAGCTAATGGACTTTTATATTTCACCATTCCAATAATACAACTCCCTAGGTATAATTCGTTTTTTTTATTTCGCAGTAAATTATGCGAGAAGGCATTCCATGCTGTAAATTGATAAATGATGTGTAATCTCACCACAGTCCAAAAGATTTTCCTCATTACAGGTTTGCACCGGAATCCAATCATGTTTTGCCTCCGTAAACCGGTATATAAGTAGTTGTCGCATAGATAGGTACGCGAGGCATGATGTGGGAAACTGTGACGCAAAGAGATTTCTTCAATAAGGAAATAGACCTAGTTTTGTGATGTGTTATGACACACGTGACCGTGGTAATGCCAGTTCAATTATATTGAGCATTTTCACAATGGGAAAGATTCATTATAATGACCCTTTGATACATGATTTTTGGAAATGAATATAGCAAGAATAGTTTTTGAGATTAAATATGAGAGTTATGACTCTTCAAAGTAAAAAAAAAAAATTGAAATTGTGAATTTATTTAAATACGATTTTGCTGAATTCTACCTAACATTGTTTGTTGCGTGCAAGAGAATGTTGCAACTAAATTAAACATAAAAATGTTCATCTGTAAGAACACCTGTGATTTTCCAAAAAAATACTCTTAAAAACAATAACTAGATCGTTTTAAATTGTTCTGCATATCTTATCTAATATATGAAATCTGAGGACACATATGAAATTTGAGAACACATATGAAATTTGAGGACTTTATTCGAAAAAAATGCAACACTTCCATTTGTGAATAACTTTTAAACGGATGGATGGAAATAGATGAAACTTTTAGAGATACTACCTAGTAATGTAATGTTCAAATGTGCAAATTTTGGTGGTGATTTGTCGAGTGGTTTTTGATATAGCGTTTGATGCATGAATTGATCGCAAAATTTTTTTTTGCAGAATCGTGAAAAATCTAGGAAAGTCCCATTGAAAAACCTCGGAACAGCTGGAAATCAAATATGCGCCATAATTCATTTGGTAATTCGATCTAGAAGTCCTAGATGATCTAACAGTGAGCTAAAATTCGAATAAAAGTAAGAATTATTAATTCAATGAAGATATGGGAAGTGATAGGTTTAACAAAGCGCCATCCGAATCTTTCAATTGGAGAAGTGCTAAAGAAGGTCATTTTTTCTGTCTGATTCGCCCAAAAAAAAAACATACCAAACATCGTGTTTGAATCTTTAAAATGCTGTCCACTGATAAAATAATCAAAATACGATGGTTAAATCGTGCTCCAAATGGTGGGCCCGTTAGCGGGGTCAAATTTTGAAAAATTTCGTAAAGGAAATCAAAACGAACTTTCTAGCCGGCACCTGGTGGATCTCCTGTCAGAAATTTTTCTTTGACAAGCGAGAAGACGAATTCATAGCAAAAATTATATCCAGTACTAAAATTGGATGACGATCTGTGAAGATGCAAATTGGTAAGTGATACATAATGATTGGTACATTTAATGGCCAAAATACAGAAAAAATGCCTACATAATCGATCATTTCCTTTCCATAGCACTTTCAAAGGTTCCTAAAAGTTGATATCTTATTTTGATTGGATCTGAAATCGTTCCATTCTGCAAAAAAAGTGGTAGAGTAACTGTTTATTACTCTGATGATGTTTTCTAACAGAAGGTAGACAATCTGCCATTTGCCATAACTTCGACAGTATAGAAAATGTTGAGTTCTTTTGAAGTTCAAGCTCCAGCAAATAAAAAATTTTCAACCCAAATCCCGTCAATTTTTTTTTTCAAAAGAAGGAATCATTCAACAAAAATTGAGAAGAAAAACACTTAAAGTATTTTTTTTTCATCAAAACACATCACAAGATTTAAAATCGTATTTTGGGCTTCCAAAAAACAGCGCATGATTGTTGAAATAAAGCTGGCTCAAAACATTCGTATTTTGAAGCAAAAATAAAAAAAAAATAATAACTGAATTCTTAGACACGGATGCCACAAGGTGTTGAAGTGTCATAAATAGACAAAAAAAACTGAATTTGAGTTTTTTTTCACATCTTCAAATCAAAGGGACAACTTTTTACTGAACTTTTGAATTCCCCATACATAGTTACAGTGATCATCTTTATTTAAAAATAACAAACAGTTTTTCAAAATCTTTTCGAATTTCAATGAATGTATCGGAAAGCTGAGCTCCAAGATCATTTTACCTTTAAATAACATTTTTAAACCTATTTTTTTTCTAATTCAGTATCAATCAGTTTAATGTACTAAAGTGACTAAATAGGCTAAGAACTGTATTGAAAAGTCATTAGCAACTTTTAAAACTAGTTTACTCAAAACTGGGTGAACTTTTTTTTGTGCAAGCAGAAGTTTGTTTACATGCTTTAAATCTGTTGTTTGTTCGGATTAGTTTTTTCATCTTCGCAATGATAAAAAAAAACCATTAAGGCCGGAACAAATTTCGAATCCTTCTTTTGTCATTCGGAGTTGGAACATCGCGAGGGGGGAGGGGGGGGGTGGGTGATGAGGGATAATAAATAAAAATGCGAAGAACAAATAAATTGGAATGAATTGCATGAAACCTGCCACCGAATTGCATACTATATCATTGCACAAAACCTATAAATCAAGTAATTTTTTATCCAAAAATTCTATAAAACCAAGAATACAAAAAGTGAAATAATTCCCATCTTTCACAATTTGTATTTTGGTCGTGTAATCTTTCGAATATTTGAGGTTTTTTTTCGAAATTTACATAAAATACATCAAACTTTATTTATTCCCCCTTCAGGTTATTAAAACTTATTTTTTTAATTTTTTTTTTCGAAAAAAATAGTTAGGAGTATCAAAGTTATTTCCATTGATCTAATAAGGCAAAAAAGTTATTAGCTGTTTAACAGGGATATGTCTTTTGGCATCGATAAATAATAAATTCATTAGACATCACTGCTGGGCATCCTTGCGAGGTATTGCCTGAAAAGTAGTCATGCAATACCTCGCTAGGCACCCAGCAGTGATGTCATAGGAATTTGTTATTTTGCAATGCCAAAAGACATACCGCTATCAAACAGCTAATAACTTTTTTGTGTTATAAGATACGAAGTTACGGTCTTCGAAGAAGGTGGTTCAGCGGAAAATTTCCTTTAAGGAATTTATAAATTGGCACAAAAACTATAAGCAGGCTCGGTTCCACAGAAGAAACAAAAATGATGTTGATTTTTCAGTATAAAATATTCAATTTTCCCATACAAACCTTAAAGTTCAAATTTACTTATGTAAACGTTACTTAAAAATTCTGCAAAAAATCATGGACGAATTTTGGTAGCTTTTTAGACCCCATGGTTTCAGAAATTCAATAATGACCACAAATCGAACCAAACTAATGATCAATCATCATATAACTGCAACGTGTCGACTAAAAACATTTCATAAAATTAACACATATATAGCTTATAACATTATTGTGCTCTAATTCTAATTATGTTCTGTTTAAAAATATATATGCCCTAAGTTTGGTCATTTTTATATACTACCGTCAACTGGGGCAATATGCTACACTTTTCAACTTCAATGGCTTCTAAAATCTTAATGCTGACAGGTAATCATACCTCTTGTAAAGGGTGATACGGTCAAAATTTGGTCAAGGGAAAACGCGTGTAAATCGGTGAAATCGTTTATTAAAAAATCAAATTAAATTTCTTTTTCAAGTTTAATTAGTATAAAATTCAGGAAAAATATTCAGTTAGGCTTCCGCTTTTCCAAATCCGAATTGCCGGGCCTTACGCTTAACCCCTGCCATCAGATTTTGTAAAGCCACCTTGTCCACCTTCTTCGTCGCAGAAAGCCAGTTTGCCTTGAACTGCTGCTCGTCTTTAGCAGTTTTTTGGTCTTCTTTAGTTCTTGCTTGACAATAGCCCAGTATTTCTCAATTGGGCGGAGCTCTGGCGTGCTGGGAGGGTTCTTGTCCTTGGAAACCACCTGCACGTTGTTGGCGGCGTACCACTCCATGGCCTTTTCACCGTAATGGCAAGATGCCAAATCCGGCCAAAACAATACGGAACAACCGTGTTTCTTCAGGAAAGGCAGCAGACGTTTATTCAAACACTCTTTCACGTAAATTTCTTGGTTGACAGTCCCGGGAGCTTTGAAAATGCTGCTTTTCAAGCCTCAGGTACAGATGGCTTGCCAAACCAGATATTTCTTTGCGAACTTTGACAGTTTCATGTGCTTGAAAATATCTGCTACCTTTCCCCTTCCTTTTGCCGTATAAAACTCCTGTTTCGGAAGCTGCTTGTAGTCGGCTTTGACGTAGGTTTCGTCGTCCATTACCACGCAGTCAAACTTCGTCAGCATCGTCGTGTACAGCCTCCGGGATCGCGCTTTGGCCGTCGTATTTTGTTTATCATCGCGATTTGGAATCACTAAATTCTTGTAAGTCGATAGTCCAGCTCGTTTTTTGGCTCAATGCACGGTAGTAGACGATACACCAAGCTTATTTGCGGCATCTCGGAGAGAGAGGTTAGGGTTTCGCTTCAAACTACCGGCAACTCTCGTTGTCGTCTCAGCGGCTTTCGGTTTTCGATTTCCCCCCGATCCAGACTTCCTGGCTGTCGACAAACGTTTCCCAAACACTTTAATTACATTTGTAACGGTTTATTTGGCAACTTTTAGCGATTTTGCCAGCTTTGCGTGCGAGTAGCTCGGATTTTCGCGATGCGCTAGCAAAATTTTGATACGCTGCTCTTCTTCCTTGGACGGCATTTTGACAACTGAAGAGTGAATTCCAAAATCAAAATAGGAGCAATATTCTACACAAACACGCACACACACACATACACACATACACGCACACACACATACACACACACACACACACACACACACACACACACACACACACACACACACACACACACACACACACACACACACACACACACACACACACACACACACACACACACACACACACACACAACACACACACACACACACCCCTTCAAAATGAGGGGTGTTCAGGTTTTTGAATGCAAACTTGAAAGAAATACATCAAGTTGATATTGACCAAATTTTGACCGTATCACCCTTTACATCAAAAGTTTTGGGACACCAAACTGACGTAGTCAGAAAAATTATTGGTTTTACCATTTATTTTTAAATTTACAAAAACATGCGATGTTCACCCTACTAAGAAAAAAGGGGTAAGTTGCAAGAAACGCTTAATGAAAAATCAAATGAAAACGTTTGAAAATTTATTGTTTTTGATACATTTGTGATGTCATAACACATAAAGCACCAATTGTAGTAATTTTTGGTCTTGTTCAAATTAAATTTTAATTTGTTTCTGTCAAAAATGTTTTTGAGAAAAAAAGTGTTAATCTACTGCATACATCTAGGGGTAAAAGATTCTGCAAAATATTGTCTTACTTTAAATCATGACAATAAATCTTAGGATGCATGAAATTTTAATGTTAACAAACGCATAATGTAAAACAATCAGAATATGGAAACGCGATTTATGAGATTTAGTTCAGATTTGCATTTTTTTGCATTTTGCCCCAGACAGCTAACTGAATTATAAAAATATTTATTTAAAAAAAATTGGTGATTGTCCGAAAAATATTTAAACACCAACAGTGTTGGTATAGGATAATGAAAGCAATATAAAGTTTGTAGGTGATATCATCAAGCCAATCCGTTATACTAAGTAAAGTTTTTTATGGCATCGAAAAATGTAAAAATTTGTACTATTGCCTATTATTTTAGTTTTTTCTGACAATCAAAAACTTTAAAAAACTCGTTCACGAAGTTCAAAACTATGTCACCATCCATTTGTTATCATTCAAAGATAACTTTATTACAGTGCATTGAATTGAAAATTGAACGAGTGTTGTGGTATACAAATATTGCATCTAACCCTGCTTTTGCATGATTTCCCGTTTGACGGTACCATTATAAAAATCCTTTTGGTTTTTTACAAATTTGAATTTTCTAAAAGCAAAACAAACACAACTGCCAAATCCAAATTTATTACAAGTACATTTAAGTACAAGTTTTTATTTAGGACTACAATATTTGTAAATTGAAATTTTCATACAGGGTTTATGAATACTAACCAAAATAGTTGTTTACGCAACAAGTTGCTAATAGTAGACTTTTTCAGCACGAGTTGTACCTATAAGATAATTACAGCGAGTGATGAACTAATTGAGTTTTACCAAAAATTGCAAGACTCATTTTTTTCTCAGTTCCGGAAAATACCGGTGTAAAAATCGTTTTATGATATCTGCGGATAACGGTTTTTTATAGTCGAAATCAAAACAGTGTTGAAAAATAGCTCTTTGTCATTTAAAAATTGTTTTGAAAAGTACTGCTTTCTGCTACTGTTTTTTGGGTTATCTACAGGAATCAAAACCGGGGAATTGAGATATTTACAGAGAGAAGATACATCAATGTTCACACAAATTGTGCAGCCAATCATTGAAATTTTGGTAATTTGTGGCCAATTGTGCGGGAAATGAGTAAATTTAAGTTAAAATGAGAGAAACCGGTGCTCAGAAAAATGGAGAGAGAGAGAGAGAGAGAGAGAGAGAGAGAGAGAGAGAAAATGTGCGAATTGTTGCAAATTGTCTTAAATTGTGAAGCAGTTGTGGATTTTGATCATGACAGTTCCAAATGCAAAGAATTCTCTCTATACAGCAATCCTCCGATCAAAACACATGGAAATTTTCCGGGATTGCATAAAAAATATACATGCAATTCGTTGCAAAACTTGATTTTTTATCACTCGTCGTAATTATCTTCGGAAAGCCTCGTTTGAAAAATTTACCAAACCGTGTTGAAAAAATCATCGGTATGCAAATTGTTCTATAAATCACTATTATTTTTTACTTCACCGAATTTTAAGTTTGATTGTTTAAATTTGCACGTGCCTCTCAACTGAAAATTAAGCAGTCTGCAACGAAAGTCGACTGGATTGATTTAAAACGTACTAAAAAGTTATAAGTGTGATATTTAACAGTTGCAGGTCAAACATATGCTTCGATTACTCAGCAACTGATCGTTATGAATGCTTGAGAAAACAATCATAATCGTAGGCGAGTTGTTGTAACTGCTTTCGCCCATATTTCCAGTTGTAGACTCAAGTGTTCCGTTTATGGTATCGTCACGAGCCCCCAAAATGTAAACAAATTTGAAGGAACCATGTGGCCCTTAGATCGAAGCATGAGGCGTGTATCGAAACCTGTTTACAAAAAGAGCCCAGTGTTGCCCTAATATTGTATGTTGGCCGCGAGAAATATGTAAAGCGAAACAATAAACAAAAGAATATGCATTCGAATGTGCTCCTCTACTCGACGCATACGAGCTGCTGTGGATAGGAGGTGTTACATAAATGTATGCCATTTGTTATAAAGTTGATAGACAATCGCTGTTGTTATCATCGACGACAAACCAGAAATGTGACAAAACATTGAAGCATTGTTTCTAAACAAAATTACTCCATCAGCGCAGCCACTTTTATGCCTTTCAAAACTTTCTTACACCGCATCACACAGAAAAAAAGAATCGAAACGCAATAAAACAGCTGGTGATATTCACGAATGTTATTTCGCATTCTTTCGTCTCGTTAATTATATACGAGTGTGACTCCCTCACAGATCTTCGAACCCTTCTTTATTCCGGTAGGTAAATTCGAAGAAAATAACTATTCAATACGATGTTCTAATCTCATCAGGCACACCCAAAAGTGAGGAATACACACTGCACATTAATGTTTCCATCGTATGAATGCCGAACAAGAGGGTAAACAAAACGTGATGTTTTATGCTGCCACATCGCGAGTCTTTCGCTAACCTGTATCGGAAGGTGGAATCTAAAGGTGTCACTGGACAGCCGGAGACAAAGAAATATGCTCCACAAACCAAAACTCTAGTAGATAGCTAGACGGAGACACACGAAAGGGCGCGCGTGATTGGGTGGTTGCACGCGATACTATTTTGAATCGACAGACAGACTGCGCGGAATTTCCTTGGCGGGAAACCTTTAACCGATGATGGTTGGGAGAGAGAACAGAAGTTTCCCAAAGTACGACCGTCGTCGAAGAGCGCGCTCAAAACACTAGCTGCCCTGTGCCTTGCTGCGTGATTGAAAGCGGGGCCTTCGATTCGGACGGAACCGATGGCACCTCGACGCGTCATGTCGTAGGTATACGATATACCATCATACTATAGAGAGACTCTAGACTCTAGAATGCAATTCAAGTGCCCTCATGCGCCTGATGTTTCCATTCCGGGGAACTTGTTTAACTTATTACCTGGCATGATGTGGATGGCGTCGTCGACGTCGTCGACGTCGTCGTTATTATCTATTCAGAGGATTCAGAGAGTTTGTTGTGATTCGAATGAACCAGTATCGTCGGATGAATTCAGCTACGCCTTGCCTTCCATTATACGATGAATGGAATGTAGATAGCGTAGGAGTTAATTGATGTTGTTGTTGGTGGAGGCGCGAACATGCTTTCAATTCTGATTCAAATTAAAACTGTCGTTTTGGAGATCGCTACATGTCAACACAATTAACATATGCTCCGGAGCCATCATGTCTTTACAATTAATTGTTGTATTCGATTAACATTTGATCCGTTACAGTCTATTATAATACAATAGAAATTAATAATTCTATAAGAGTAAAAATAAAGGTCTGGCCTGTGGAGACACTAGTTTGAACCGTAACAATTGCGGCTCGGCATGAAACAGTCAGACGCCTATTTCGATAAATAAAATGTAGTTCATTGTCGAGCTACCAATTTTGCTATCATAGCATGGTATTGGGTAGAGATGTACCGAATATTCGGCGCCGAATACCACCCAAAAAGCGGAAGGCCGAATATCTGGCTCATCGAATAGTTGAGCTAATCGATTATAAAACTAACTTTTTTTTATGAAAGCTTTTAGATTTTGAAAAAGTTTCAATTGAACTTAAATTCTTGTTAAATCCTTAGATACGATTGCTGCTGTTGTAATTCAATGAAACTTGAAACGTCACTTTCCTTTCTTTCTTTTATGTTTTTGGCCAAGATTTTGTTAAGATTTCGGTAGTGAATTTTGAATAGAGCGAATGCGCCAAATGTAAACAAATTGAGTTATCAGCATGGTGATAAAGTACGTCCGGAGACCTACATTTTGATGGTACAACGAGAACTGAAGGATAATTGGTTTTCGAGAAATAATGAAAACAAAATAAAATTTTTGCTGGGAGCTTATGGAGATGTCAAACTTTGAACGCGTTTTTCTCGAAACAGTGATGTTGGCGCATTCGCCGTATTCAAAATTCGATACCGATTTGTTGTTTTTTTACAAATTTTCCTCAAAACCGCCTTGAATTGCCCAATCGTGTATTTGAATTTCATCTAATTCAAATAAGCAATATCGAATTGCTTTGCACTTGTTTCGACGTTTTTTGTCCCAGATTTCACAAGAATCTATTCTCTTTGGTGATAAAGAAGATGTCAAAATGAAAATCTGGATTAAAGTCTCATTTCAAGTATTGATTTTGAAGATAAGTGTGGTACCATAATGCACACCGCAACAGTCAATGTTTGAAGCTGTTTGAATCATTTCACTGGATAAGATTTTTTTTTATCACTTGCATCAGTGGTCGGCAACCTGCGGATGTAAAGTTGCGGCTCTTTAGCTAACTGCGCATTTTTTTTTTTAACTGAAATATTGAAAAATCGAGCTGAACCGAATTTTTGACCTGAAACAAATAGCAAAATGAGGTTTTATTGAAGCCCAATATAAACATTTTATGTTCCTATTTTTGATGATTAGTGAGTAAGCTAAAAATAAATTACCTCTAAAAAAGTTGTGAATACAGATCCCATTTGTTTTTGGCAACATTCGATTTAGGCAACATTTGATTTTGGCAACATCCGATTTTGCCACATGTGCCAAAATCGATCGTTTTTTTTTGGAACGTCATTACCATATAGTTTTCGCCATAACAATCGTAAATGTGACTAAAATGTTACAACAATAGTAAAAAATAAAATAAATAAAGCACTCAAAAACGACGAAAAACATAAAAATTATATAAAAAAAACTCATAAACAAATACAAACGAAAGAATAAAAATGATGAAAAATATCTTTAAAGAAGATGTAAAATGACAAAAATAACATATATGATAATAATAACAAATATTCTAAACATGACGAAAAAAGTTCTAAATCTTTCTAAAACATGATATAAAAAAATTCGTTTGATTTAATGTGTTCTAGGTTGTCATAATAAATCGTAAGACCTGAAATTTTCGAAATTGGGCCATTGTTGAGATCGGGAGCACAATTTTTATTCGTTATGGGACTGTTACGCGAGCATATTTAAGACCTTTCCAAATCTACTCGCATAACAGTCCCATACAGAATATGTTTCGCTAACCAAGCTACGATTTTTGATTGCATCTGATAGTTTTTCGCTTAAAAAGACATTTCTTCCCTCTTACTGGCCTGCCTTCGAAAACTAATGTGCATAATTCGACATCAAGTGAGTTGAATCTTTTTTGAATGATTCAAAACAATACATCAAAGACTATTTCGCCGAGAGAAACATTGAAAAGTAAATAAATCCGTGGTATTTAACATATAGGACTGTTATGCGGGTATATTTCATATTGGACAGCCACGAGTTGATATTTTTTTCGAAATTTCTAGAACAAAATTTCTTTTTTTATTGTTTTACATTGAAGCCCTATGTTTAAAATGACAAACTGTCAGGTTAGATGAAAAATGACGAAAATTCATATGGGACTGTTATGCGAGTAGGGGCAGTATATCAACTGTATAAATTTCAGCTGATCTAAAACCCCTATTCCTAGATTATTGAAATAATTCATGAAAACTAAAGAAATGTCATATTTTTATCACTATCAATAAATAAAATTTTGTCGTACACATGACTTCGTTTTTCTTTCAATTATTGCAATATTTCAAAAACAATTTTTATCCGTAATGATAAACGTATAAATAAAGATAAGTCAAAAGATTTGATAATATAAAGAAAGTTAATTTTTTATTTTCAATGATACTGTAGAGAAAATTACATTTGATTTCATCCAAATTATATTATTTAAAAAAAAAGTTATTTTAAAGTTCATAAAAATATATGTAATATGAACCTTATATCGAACATTTCCACATTATACAAGAACTTGAGATTCAATTAAAATTTTCTTAATTCGATGTTTTGCTACAAACATTTAGTTGATGTAGAATCAAACCATCAAACTTAGAAAAGTTGATGATCAAGAAATGTATTCATATTTTCTAGCAAAATAGTGGACAGATTTAAAAGAAATATCCACTACTTAGGGAATTAACCCTTTTTTTAGTTTTTTTTAATGTCTGAACTTATGTTCAAGATAGCATGAACTTATTTTGTTAAAAAAAGGCAAATCTTTACTCTGGCTCTTTCGAAATCTGAAGTTTTGAAAATTGTTAATTTTCGGCTCTTATGACTCAAAAGGTTGCGGACCACTGCACTGGAACAACATTCATTCCAATATTTTAGGAAACATAAATTTGACCAATTACTCTGCCACGAACAACAGTATCAACCGAGCAAGGTTCTTTCAAATTCATTAGGAAAATTTTAAATTTATCTGAAAAATCCCTTGCCTTAAGTTTGGAGCACTGTTACCGATGGCCATCCTTGCTGTGAACATCCTTCCATACGTTGACACTACATAATATCAATTTATGAAGATTCACACAATTATTTAAAACACGAAAATTATCGGATTTTTTAGCAAACGAAAAAAAATTGCGTGCGATGTCGTGCCGGTGTCATCAAAAGGCGCTAGAAATCGAGATTTGGGAACGTAAGTGGAGATGGATTGGGCACACGCTGCGAAGAGATGAAAACGAGATTTGCAGAGAGGCGCTTGACTGGAATCCAGATGGGCATCGAAGAAGAGGCAGGCCCAAAAGCTCGTGGCGGCGAAGTCTAGCCGCTGAAATCCGCACAGTTGACGAAAACCTTGGCTGCCAGCAAGTGAAGACGCTGGCTCCGGATCGCCAGCAGTGGAGATCTTTTATCTCAGCCCTATGCGTCGGTCAATCGGCGCCGGACCCTTAGGTAGGTAGGTAGGATGTCAACCCGCCATCGCCTACCGAGCAACCAATTTAGAATATTTACTCCATTTTCAATTTAATTTCTAAATGTATCTGGCTTAAAACGTCTGTGCCCGATACATTTAGAAATATCTCAGTATATCTTTGAGTAAATGAAACTGTTTCCTTAGTTGTGATATGATCATAGTATTTACTTTGAAATACACAAGGTAAGCTTATCCGCTCTCTCTAAACGTATTGGTAAGAGGCCCCGAAAAATAGTTATTGAAAAACTGGCAAATGCATGAAAGCACTTAAATTGTATGAAAAATATGCACTGACGAATTTTAAGGTTACACGTTTAACTTTCGACACAGCTTAAAGTATTTAATACGAAATATGCTTGCTTTTATAAACTACATAAACACTTTTACAGCTAACAATTCTTTCGTTATCGAATTCTTTTTCATGTAACAGTGTCCTTTGCTAAATTTTAAAATAATTACAGAATTAGATCACTTTTTATATTTCAACCAGCTACGATCGACCGAAGATGTTGATTTCGAACACGACTTTGATCTTACTTTATTTCTGTCCATTTTCATTTGCTTGGTTCTGGATCTCGTTAGAGCACTTTGAGAGGTTACTGTTTCCAAAATCGCTCCAGGTTTTGCTTCTTGATCTGAATCAGCTGTAGCACCATCAGATAATGTGAAATCACTAGCCACTTTTCTTCCTCGCTTTCGTCTGTCTTGCACGGTTTGAAATCCAACGTCATCATCTGTACATATGTCACTTACTTCACCGGCTTTTTCGGCTATCCCGGCGTCCATCAATACGTCTTTGGTTGTCGAAAGCTTCTCGGGTTCGGTACATCCAACTTCACCACTACAATTGTCGGTCGAGACAACTGACGTCTGTATCACCGTTTCGGTAGGCTCACTAATACTTTTTCTCCATCTTAAGATTTCTTAAAGCCACGTGTCTGCCAACGCTGGATCTTTGCGGCATGACCTTGTTCGACCACCATGCTATACGATTGCTCGCCATCTTGCTCAAGCCTTTTATTAACGCTAACACGCTTTGGACAGTTCATTTTTATATGGTCTGTACTGCTGCAACTGAAACATTTATTTTGCAGTCCCTCGTAGAATATTCGTGCCTGGAAGTTACGCACGTGAATCGAAGATGGTATTTCCTGCTTTATGGTCATGTGTATTCCACGAACCGTGGTCCAAATGGGAAATCCGGTCTCTGCTGAATAATGCTCCCTAACCATACACAGTAAACGAAAATTACCGAGTTCGGTAATTTTTTTACCGAAATCCTAACATGTGTAAATCGTTAAACCGTTCGGTAATTTTTTCCATGGCAGAGAAGTGACAGCTGTCAAATGTTACAGACCTTTTTCGGTAAAAAATACCGAAACTCGACTGATCCTATCTAAGACCATCTGTCAAATTATTGACAGTGACAGCTCTTTATATTACCGAACAACCGGTTAAGTAGAACCGAAATGCCTGTAATTATTACTGAAAGGCTGGTAATGCTTAGCCGAAAAACTATAAAAGCTTGGTAATATATACCGAGCAACTGGTAGAGTTTACCGAAATACCTGTTATTATTGCCGAAATTCATTAAATTTTTACCGAATTTCTGTAATTATTTTCTAATAATTTGTAAACATTACCGAAATACCGTAATTTTTTTTACCGAAAAACTTTAAAAGTTCGGTAATATTTACCGAACGACCGGTAAATTTTACCAAACAGTCGGTAATTTTTACCGAACAATCGATAATTTTTACCAACAATCGGTGAATTCAACCGGAATATGTGTTCTGTTTTACCAAGATTTCGGTAGTTTTTACCGAAAATCTGTAGTTTCTACCAAAATGCCGGTTATGATTACCGAAAACTGTAAAATTTTCCATAATTTGTACCGAAACTCGTAAAACGTTCGGTTGTATCAGCTTGTAATGAATACACAGCGTATTATAAGCTGAAATCACTGAACGTTTTATGGTTTTCGGTAAAAATTGCGGAAAATTTACCTGTTTTCGGTAAACATAACCGACATTTTCAAAAGACGCTTCAAGCGAAAAAGTTCAATTTTGATAGACTCAGAATTTCGACTCGTGGCTTCCCAATCGAACTCCCAATACACCTCATTTTTATTTTATTTCATCTACAAAATGTCACAAACAACACCCGGAAACGGATCCTTGAAAATCATATTTCCAAAGAACAGCAACACAAGTTCGACGGCATAACTGGACAAAAACCTTCATTACCTCGAAGTTTTTTTGATGGCGCTGGGGCAGTCTGCTGCTGGATGATTGTTGTGACTGTAAATTGAACGACTGATAAAGATACCGATTTTGGTGATGGTGGACTATTTGATACTTACCAGCAATTCGAAATAAAACACAATTATTTTTCACAATAATAAAATTCACGAGCCGGCTTCCGAAAAAATGGCGATCGAGGGCTCAACCATGGTCCGAGCCTGCTTTCCCACTGCAAAGGAAAAAAAATGGCGAAGATGGCTTGACAAGTTATTGGTATTCCACTAGCGTACATGAAAAAACTCGAGACGATTATTTACGATTGCAAGAGTGAGAATGGAGACTCGGAATAAATTAACTGTCATCAAATGTCAAACAAATTTTGAAGCTTTTGTCTTGCTCAGCGATGCTGTTTTCAGTTATACTTTACAGTTTTCGGAGATTTTTTACCGAAAATGAACTGCGAAGAGATTTGTTTACAAATAAATTAACGAGCTTCGGTAAATCGAAAACAGATTAACGAGGTTCGGTGGAAACTAGACGTCAGATTGATCAATTACCGAAAATTTCCATTTACAGAACTATTTCTGTAAAATAAATTACCGAACTCGGTAATTTTCATTTACTGTGTACGTTGGATGGTTCCAAATTTTGCCATAACCTCCGAAATCTCCCTATCTTCAATCTCGGGTGGATTAAAGATCCTCACGTACTTGAACGCAGTTGTATCGGCTGACAAACTTTGGGTACTCTCGTTGTTATTATAACCAAAATTCATTAATTCTGGCAGTCGTTGAAGGGTATCTTTTCGATAATCCGAAGACTTAAACTTAACAAACACACTAAATTCTTTCGGTTCTTTATACATCGCCAATAATGTCTCTGGTTTCAAACGCAGATTCACTTGAATGAACTGAAACATTTCTAGCTCCGTCGGTTCCCTTTTTCCTTGTCCAAATGCAAATAAGATTCGTAAAGTATTCGTTTGCGCTTCCTCCATTTTGTTTTCTAATGCCGATCAAATCTATTCGCTATTGTTAAACTGAAAGTCACAGTAGCCGAGCTATACAATACAATTAAGCTCGCACGCACCAAACTGATTCCACGACTGTTCCCCTTGACTTTTCAACTTCAACGAATCGAAATTCAAACAAATTGACTTTTCATCACACCAACATGATCTTTATTAGATAAGTTCTGTGAAATTATTATAATTAAAATAAACTATCTTCTTAATTAAATTTCAACAATATACAAAAGAGAACTATTTTTCATGGCATCTGAGCTTGTAAATAGATTGTCTTGTGTCTCAACGTAAATTGGTTCTGAATGTTCTTGTTGTTCTAATTGTATCAATTTTTTGAAATTTTTTTTTATTGGCCCCCTTTTTGGATTTGGAGGGGTTTGAAAGTATTATAGAAACAATTCCCAGTCTTGTAAACGGTCACTCATCAAATTTCACGTTGATCGGTCCGGTAGTTTCCGAAGGTTGTTCGAATTGTGTCATATTTCTATTAATTTTGTATTAGAGGCCTCCCTCATTTATGTCGAAGCGGTTTGAAAGTATTTAAGAAACCATCTCCGATCCCAAACACAAATTACACGTTGATCGGTTCAGTAGTTTCTATAGGGAACAGACAGGACAAACATTCTTTTTTTATATAGATTCATCAAATTTTTAACATAGACAGAAGAATATATTACATTGCTTGCTTTCAACAAAGAGGGACGTCGAAGAAAATTTCTTCTGAATGCTCATTATTTACGGTTCAGATTCGAAAATCTAACGCAAAAAATGGATCCCGATGAGCCTTAAGAATCAATCTTAAATTTGAAGCCCTTTATATAAGAAAAAAAATGGCTATCGATGGAGAAATTAAGAATTTTGATTGCCGTTCTATATACACTGCCGGCCAAAAGTTTGGGATCACCCGCTAAAAAACATGCAAATTTTGCTCGTTCATATCTTAGCCGTCTTAGGACATATTGCAAATCTTCCGATCTCATTTGAAAGGTAATCAGCAATAGCTATTTCGGAGGTATTTTGCCCAGAAATAATGTTTTAGTTTTGCACCTAAAACTTAACCTAAAGTTAGAACATTTTCAAGAAATCGCTCTCAATATTCAAAGCCTATCATCTCGCGATAGGGTGGACAAAATTTCAAAATTTGAGTTGCATTAGAATCCTTATTCTATACTTCTCAAAACACAATCAAAAAACTTTGTGCAAAAATTTATAAATGTACTTTTAATTAATAAAAGAGACAATTAAGTTATCGTCCAAAAGTTTGGGATCACCCCTAGTATGGTGTATCGGCCAAAATTTTGGGCCGTTTGGGGCGCTCATATCTTTCTCATCTAACTGCAGATCTGAAGGGTACATTTGAAAGCTTAAGAATTGTAGTTTTTTTTATAAATTCATACAAAAATTATATTTTTAAGTGATAATCATAAAAAATTTAACTGAAATTAATTGTTTTTTTTTTTAAATTCACACTTATGATTCTGAATTTTTTATGGTTATGGATTTGAAATATAATTTTTAAATGAATTCATGAAAAAACAACAATTTCTAAGCTTTCGAATGCACCCTTTAGATCCGCAATACGATGTTAGATGAGAAAGATATGAATGAGTTAAATTTGCATGTTTTTGAAAGAATGATCCCAAACTTTTGGCCCATACACCATACTTGGGGTGACGGAGAGGTGTGGTGAGTTAGTACGGTTTATGTGCGTTTCTCTTGATCCGGGAAATTTCGTCGAATTTTTGTGGTTTGCGCCCTCATTTATTAACGAAAATAGTGTCTATCCGAAAATCGGTCGGTTTGTGAAGTGTACATCATAAAATAAAGTTGTAAATCGCATGGTTCTATGGAAAAAGGTCTTTGAAAAAAAAATATTTATTTCGTATGGTTACGGCTTCTGGGTGGGCAGTGGTGAATTTTTTTTTTTTACTAGTGAAGAGCTTAGTGGTATTGGTGTTAGAAAATTAAGGAAGTTCAAGTTTGCCAACAACCTCTGCTAAACGGGGTGATGATTCATGCCCAGATCTGTTATGCGTTTGGGAAAACCATGAAAAGTTTGTGCATTTTAAAATTAAGGAGATTATGTTTGAGTAGAAGGAAAAGTTAATGAAATTATTGCTGTTGCCATAGTTAGAGAGTATTAATATTCAAATCGTTGGATTGGTCGATGTGAAAGATGTGGTGGATATAAAAAGGTGCTCTCCCTCACAGTGAAGATACATCGACAAAGGAGTAGCAAAAGCATACGGGAAACATGTGTTGGTATCAAGTTTGATCCAAACCGAGAGCGCAACAGTGAGATGTTGGTACATTTCAAATAGGACAAAATTTAAGGAAACTTATCGGGACATTTCAAAAGCAATTTAGTAGTATCATCAACATTCCAAATATAAAATCTGTCACCGATACTTTATTCCGCGGTTTGGTTCGGTTAGATAGAAGGAAGCGAATATATTGATTCGTAACGTAACAAGGCAATAGTGTTCGGTAATCGTTATTCATAGTCGTATTTTTTCCCGCCGTGGATCGTAGGGGGCGGTTAGTGCCTCGTATTGAAATAGTGTGTGTGTGTGTGTGTGTGTGAGAGAGAAAAAAATGCCAGCAGCGGCGGCGCTTACTGTTGTCGGTAGGGTAGTGAAAATAATGTGTGGATATGAGAGTTTTAATAATATGAAATGAAATTTTTAAAGATATTTGCTTTTTGAATATTTGGAAAATGCAAGGGGTGGAAATTTGAAAGATGTTGATTTGATAAACGAAAGTTGAGAATTTAAAGCAATCTGAAATGGTAAAGTTATACAAGATTTGGTAATTTGGACATTTAAATCTAATGAAATTAATAAAATAATACAACTTAGGTTTTCTGAAAAAAAATAATAATAAAAATTTAAGAGTTTTGGGAAGTATAGAAATCTGAAAATAATAGTGCATTGGACATTTGGAAGTTTAAAATTTTTGTCGAGCTGATTTTCAATAATATGAAAGATAAATTAGATGTTCTTGAGTAAAACCTATACAGTCTTGAAAATTCTCATATTTTTATATACAAAAAAACTGAAATATGAACATTTCCTATTTATATATCTAGGCGTTTAAAAACAATTAATCTGCTTTAGAATGCTTGAAATTTGGGGGGTCGAATTCATTATGAATATCGAAATTTCAAATTTATTCCTAAAATAACATAACCAAACATTTTATTTTCAGAAAGTTTAAAAGGTAATTGACTAATATTGTTTATTTATACTATATTGACTGCTATTTTATATTTATAACATATTTCGGGGTATGGGAGGGCTCCATCCGGGCACCCAATGGAAGCGATTCTTGAGGAGAGCATTGGGCTACCTCACCAGCCAGGAATCGTGGAAAGAGGGCGGGTCCGTCTCCCCACCCAGTGGAGCGCTTAGCTTTAAAACGGCTCGATTCAAACGCTAAATAATTTTAATATGTTCTTTCGGTGGAGACAATTTTATCCTATCCCTACTAAGAGCTGTAAGTGCCTCTGCTTACATTTCTTATCCCTTGGAATAGTCCACTCAAAGGCACTTTGGATTTATATAGCTGATGAATCTTGGACAAGTTATAAAGTAAAAGTAGCTCGCTGCTACTGGCTGTGCCTTGCTAGCTGGGTGGTAGAAATACATACATACATACATACATACACCATACTTGGGGTGATCCCAAAACTTTTGGACGATAACTTAAGTGTCTATTTTATTATTTAAAAGTACATTCTTAAATTTTTGCACAAAAATTTTTGATTATGTTTTGAGAAGTATAGAATAAGGACTCTAATACAATTCTAATTTTGAAATTTGGTCCCCCCTATCCCGAGATGATCGGCTTTGAATATTGAGTGCGATTTTTTGAAAATGTTCTAACTTTAGGTTAAGTTTTAGGTGTAAAACTAAAACATTATTTCTGGGCAAAATACCTCCGAAATAGCTATTGCTCATTATCTTTCAAATAAGATCAGAAGATTTGCAATATGTCCTAAGACGGCTGAGATATGAGATATGAATGAAATTTGCATGATTTTTAGCGGGTGATCCCAAACTTTTGGCCGGCAGTGTAAAACCTCCAAATTCTCATAACTATTTTTGTTAGAATGCAAGCTTACTGTGTACATAAACAGTGCTTTCTAGTAAGGTTAAGCGAAATGGCCTACCTGTTGTTTTCCATGTAATGAGTTGTGATAGGAAATTTCCACTTTGGTGTTAAGGCGTATAGGGTAATACAAAAACTATTTTGAGCTGCTTATTTTTTAGACTTCATCTCTCAATTCTGAATGTAGTCCTATTTGTATTAACGAACATATCCATTTTAGGAAGTGGGTGATTTCCCTTAAAAATTAAGCAAGCCCAACTAAATTCAATCAATTTGATCCCAAAAGAGTCGTCTGTAGTAAATTTTCCATACCCGTTCACTGGCCTTTCCTGCTCTTCTTAATTTCTAAACGACATTTGGGTAGCTGAAATTATGACGTGTTGACCTGCAGGTCTAACTCGTTAAATTCAGATCGCCCGTTGAGTGGGACCATTCGATGGGTAAAGTGTTTCAATTCTACAGCTAATTGAAGTCATAATGACTTCCACCGCAAACGGTTGTTCCTGCGGGTCTGTTCGTGCATCAATGACTCCTCTGCCGGGGAATTGCAGCGTCAAACTATGTTTGTATATGGACACGTGACTTTCGTAGCCCACCCTCGTCAATCGTTCATTCTCCTGCTGCAGCACAATGCTTGTCACTGACCCATTTTTAAGTTGCGTGAGCCAATGCGAGCGTCCGCACTACTAGTGGGCGATTAATAATAAATGAAATATTTACCGGACGTCGTCGCTGCGAAAAACTAAATGTTCCCATTGTGGCTAAGCGACATAGAATAACAAATTAATTTAAATCTTATAAACAACTTTTTAGTTCACCAATTGAAACATTATGTCCATTTAAGATGTTACTGGCTTGTGAAAGAACCCTCTATTTAGAACAAAAACATTTCTTATCGATCATTTTCACGCCTTTAATCCACTCGTCAAAAATCCAATCATTCAAGGTCATAACTTGCATCAAGAAATAGGACAGAAGCATCGTTTTGAAAAAAAACATCCATAAGTAATGATCCAATCGAGGATTGCAGTACAACACTTGCCCATGGATGAAATATTCGTTCGGCCTGTTAAAGGCACCATAGAATGATGTGTTCGAAGAAGAACGCTTTAAAAATTCAGTGTTCGAGTGTGACTTGCACGCTAGTTTAGAGGCATTAGCCTAAAACTATGATACATATGAAAGGTCTCAGAGAAAAGGGTTAGCTAATTATGTAAGTGAAAATAAACAATCTTTAATTTTACAAATAAAACTAGATTTTTAAAACTAGAAAGGTCTCATTTATAAAAATCGGCGAAATATTCTTAAAAGAAATGAAATGATAAACGAAGGGGAATCATTTTTATATAATCAGCATACAGAAGGTGCATACTAGATCCAAATTGAAAGTATTTGATATAAAAAAGTTCACTCAAAATGGATCGAATATCGCTGAACCTTTTTGAGCTTCTCTAGTTCATTCAGTGGAACTAAGTCCAAGGGGAATAGTGTTCCCTACCAGGTACCCTACATTCAGCAAAATGTGAACTTTGAATGTGTTGATCAGAAGTCTTTTTAGAATTTTCCTTCTCCATTAATAAGTTAACAATAAAAAAATCTTTTGAATTCTTTTAGATCGATCTCTACGTTGACACTGCGCGACCAATAGTGGACAAAGTTTTGGAAGGGTACAATGGAACAATTCTTGCCTATGGCCAAACTGGTACCGGGAAAACGTACACCATGTCGGGCAATCCGGATTCGCCTCAAACGAAGGGTATCATTCCGAACACATTTGCCCACATTTTTGGCCACATCGCTCGGGGTAAAGAGAACCAAAAGTTTTTGGTTCGCGTGAGCTATATGGAAATTTACAACGAAGAGGTTCGTGACTTGTTGGGAAAAGAGTTCAACAAAAGTCTGGAAGTCAAGGAACGGGCCGATATCGGGGTTTTTGTCAAGGATTTGAGTGGCTATGTAGTGCACAACGCTGACGATTTGGACAACATCATGAAGCTGGGCAACAAGAATCGAGTTGTGGGTGCGACAAAAATGAACTCCGAATCGTCGAGATCGCATGCAATTTTCTCGATCACGATCGAGTCTAGCGAAACTGATGAAGCTGGAAAGCAATTGGTGCGCATGGGTAAGCTGCAACTTGTTGAT